>NC_091994.1:89215095-89511281 GCF_044704955.1 Pristiophorus japonicus | reverse complement strand
CCCAAATCTCTTTCCCCCCCCAAATCTCTTTCCCCCCCCAAATCTCTTTCCCCCCCCAAATCTCTTTCCCCCCCCAAATCTCTTTCCCCCCCCAAATCTCCTTCCCCCCACACCCCCCCAAATCTCCTTCCCCCCCCCCAAATCTCCTTCCCCCCCCAAATCTCCTTCCCCCCCCCAAATCTCCTTCCCCCCCCCAAATCTCCTTCCCCCCCCCAAATCTCCTTCCCCCCCCCAAATCTCCTTCCCCCCCCAAATCTCCTTCCCCCCCAAATCTCCTTCCCCCCCCAATCTCTTCCCCCAAATCTCCTTCCCCCCCCCCCAAATCTCCTCCCCCCCCCAAATCTCCTCCCCCCCCCAAATCTCCTTCCCCCCCCCCAAAAATCTCCTTCCCCCCGCCCCCAAATCTCCTTCCCCCCGCCCCCAAATCTCCTTCCCCCCGCCCCCAAATCTCCTTCCCAGCCCCCAATCTCCTTCCCCCCCAATCTCCTTCCCCCCCCATCTCCTTCCCCCCCCAATCTCCTTTCTCCGCCCCCCAATCTCCTTTCTCCGCCCCCCAATCTCCTTTCTCCGCCCCCCAATCTCCTTTCTCCGCCCCCAATCTCCTTTCTCCGCCCCCCAATCTCCTTTCTCCGCCCCCCAATCTCCTTTCTCCGCCCCCCAATCTCCTTTCTCCGCGCCCCCAATCTCCTTTCTCCGCCCCCCAATCTCCTTTCTCCGCCCCCCAATCTCCTTTCTCCGCCCCCCAATCTCCTTTCTCCGCCCCCCAATCTCCTTTCTCCGCCCCCCAATCTCCTTTCTCCGCCCCCCAATCTCCTTTCTCCGCCCCCCAATCTCCTTTCTCCGCCCCCAATCTCCTTTCTCCGCCCCCCAATCTCCTTTCTCCGCCCCCCAATCTCCTTTCTCCGCCCCCCAATCTCCTTTCTCCGCCCCCAATCTCCTTTCTCCGCCGCCCCCAATCTCCTTTCTCCGCCGCCCCAATCTCCTTTCTCCGCCCCCCCAATCTCCTTTCTCCGCCCCCCAATCTCCTTTCTCCGCCCCCCCAATCTCCTTTCTCCGCCTGTTCCAAAGTGAAACTGTTCTAACTGACTAGAACTGGAGCAAACTAAATGATGAGAATTCTGATTTCTAAGATACTCCGTTCTACACCAGTTGCTCCTAAAAATCAGGAGCAAATCATGTGGAAACTTGGGGCCAGAGTGTCTATGATTATTCCATCCTGAAGGCACCTATTTCATGTTCATAGTTGTCCACATAGTTATCTTCCCCCTCTGACCAGCTTGATGCATAATAGTTAAGCCTCATGTTTCCGTTTACAGACGTATAAGTTCAGGTGAGGAAAACTTTGAGCATTCCAAACATCGTGAAGTGAGAAAGGTCAGAAGTGATTTAAAATGTGGATTTCAAACCTGGATTTCAGAATGAAGAATAAGGGAAACCAAGCTGATTGGTTTAAAAGTGTACTCTTCCCGTTCCTCCTTCCTCCACCCACCGTAACCTCATCCTGGGACTGATGTCTTTTGTGCTGTATGATTCTATGTTTAAATGCACTTAATCCACCCTCAATAAACTTGAGCTCATACAAAATTCTGCTGGCCATATCCTAACTCACACCAAGTCCCGTTCACTCTTTGCCCCAGTGCTCACTGATTTACATTGGCTCTTGGTCCAACAACACCTCAATTTTAAAATTATTGTTATTTTCAAATCCCTCCATGACCTCACTCATCCCTATCTCTGTAACCTTTTCCAGCCCTACAACCCTCCGAGATCTCTGCTCCTCCAGTTCTATACTCTTGTGCATTGCCGTTTATAATTGCTTTACCATTGGCGGCCATGCTTTCAGTTGCCTTGGTCTTTAGCTCTGAAATTCCCTCCCTAAACCTCTCCGTCTCTCTACCTCTCTCTTCTTTAAGGTATTCCTTAAAATCTACCTTTTTAACCAAGCATTTGGTCATCTGTCCTAATATCTCCTTATGTGGCTCGGTGTCAAATTTTGTTTGACACTCTTGTGAAGCACCTTCGGACATTTTACTATGTTAAAGGCGCTATAAGTGCTACACTCAGAGGTACCGTCTTTCGGATGAGATGTTAAACCCATGCCCCATCTGCCTTCTCAAGTGGACGTAAAGGATCCCATGGCACTATTTCGAAGAAGAGCAGGGGAGTTATCTGCCGTGTCCTGGCCAATATTTATCCCTCAATCAACATAAAAGACAGATTATCTGGTCATTATCACATTACTGTTTGTGTGAGTTTGCTTGTGTGCAAATTGGCTGCCACGTTTCCTACGTTGCAACAGTGACAACGGTCCAACAGTGCTTTATTGGCTGTAAAGCACTGAGATGTCTGGTGGTCGAGAAAGGCGCTATATAACTCCAGGTCTCTCGCAGGTCGGAGCCGCCAAGTTGTCCAGGGGCCACTGCATGCCGCTCCTTTTATAGCTCCGACCTACCGCTGATGGTTTCTCGCAGGCACAACCTGCAAAAGACCATCCGCGGCAGGTTGGGGCCATTAAAGGAGCATACCACTACAAGGTACAGCGCAATCCAGTCTGGGAGGGCGATGGCTGTGAAGAGGACGACTGTATTGGACATCACCATAATCCAGGTTGGTGATTGGGGCGTGGGCAGGTACAGCAGGAGCAGCTAGAGATTGCAGAGCGATGTGATCGGGGCCCAGGAGAGGTGTGGGCCCAGGGGCAGCATGGGTCAGCCCACACTGTGATGTGTGTGCACTCAATCCGTGCAGCAGAGCAGGTCTCCAGTTGTTTTGGTTAATCCTTACCACTGGACCAAGACCTAGCTCTGTCAAGCCCGTGTGGTGGCTGGTGTGCAACGGCCACCGCACGTTAAAAAATCCACACACAGGCATCTTCCATCCTTCAACATGTAGTTCAGGTCCTGGAATATCAAGTCTTTCATTGAAACACCTGTGGACTCCTCCCTTTTTGGCATGGAAGCAAGTCATCCTCGATTCGAGGAACTGCCCAAGAAGAAAAGATACAAATCCAACTCTTTTTTTTTTCTTTCTATAAATGCAAGTTGTTTTTAATGGTCACACAATCCTTGGCAGTTGTGACTAAATGTTGTGAATGTGGATTAGGTTGATTAAATTCTTCACTGAAGTACTGAGATGTTAAATTCTGAGAGTTGTGGCATGCACAACCAACAGATCAGTTAACTTTAAAATTTTAATATCTGGCTGCTTTCAAAACCTCTTGTAAATAAAATGAACATCCTTTTTGTCATTAAATTTCTTTAAGTTGTGTTGATGATCTCATCTGGGGGAAGTACTGCTGACTAATTTATACAGTAGAAAGATTTTGAGCATCATGGATCATTGATTCATAGCAAGGTTATTTAGTTTGAATCATTATCAGAGTCCATAGCTGCACCAAACCACTCTTCCTATGCAAGTATCAGCACTCTTTGTTTAAACAATATCAAGGAAAGAATTGACTCCTTTTTAAAATGTTGTACAGATGATAGCCGCTCCCTGGGGGCAGAACGTGATTATCCTTTTCTGTAAAATAGATGACTGCATCCATGTTTTTAAAATGTGTGTGTCTGGGCTCCATCATTAATATGTAGCTGGTAGTAGTCTATAGAATTTCAGGAAATGTATCAGACAAATTTCAATTGAGGTAAATTTGATCTTTGACCAGTTAGAACTTTGGCTGTGACATTGGTTCTGGAGAGTTTTGCCTGGAGTGCTAGCATTGTGGGATGTTTTCATTCAATATTTTTAAAATATAAAATCACCTAAATACTGAGCATTTCGAAGATCAAGATTTTGAACACTCAAAATTCCATTCAGGTGTTGTCCTCCCTCAGTGGATAAATGGTTTGATACCAAGCTATATAGATCAGGATGGTGTAAGTTCAAGTCTTGGAGAAATGGTCCGATGTTGGTGTCTGGAGTGTTAATGTCCTTCCTACTAACTTGATGCCCAGTGATCCCTTCTGGAAATTGGAAGTGGTTGTTGCACAGAACAGGATGAGGCTAGGTCCAATCGTACACAATACTTGCTGTCCAAGCTTGGACATACACAATGTCACTTGCCCATAACACAGTTGAGTGTTAATGTCTGTAGAGTTGTACTCCATGACCCCTTCAAGGATAAGGAGAAAAAAACGGATGATGGGAAAAATACGGGCAACATTGCAGGACATTTCTGCATTCCTACACTCGATAAGATGTCACACAGACTAGTGTTGATTTTTTGTTTGCTCGGTGTGAAGCCAACCTGTTGATGTGATGTCCGTATTCCATGATGGGCTTAAAAATATTGGCACTCTATATTTGTTGGACAATTGCTATGGAAGCCAATACCAGTTCAGTGTATGTTCCAGGGATCTCTGCTTCATAAAAGAGCTCCTAGTTGAGCAGGGGTGCTGAGACAATTTGATTTAATTAAAAATTTGAAGTCTGGCTAAAAAAAACACATGCGTCAAGTTGAGCAGCTCATTGTTTTACTCTGACAAATTCTAACTGGTGTGAAGTTAGTGTAATTTTTTTTGCATTTAACTTAGGTTTTCACTCTCTGCGCATTTTAATTGTATTGGGTGTTAAAATTGCATGTAAAGTTGCAGTGTTTGTACCAAAGTAAGATAGTAGTCTGTGCAATCTTAAGATTAATACACTCATGCGACTATTTGCTTCAAACCCTTTATGTAGATTTGGCAAAGCAGAGCTTCAGTACTAGTAAGAAACGTGGCTGTAACTTTTTCTGTCCCCTTTTCCAGGCCTTCTAAAAGGGATGCTAGTCTCGGCAAGAATTAAGCAAAACTCACGTCCAACACCTATTATCATTGCAGCACCTCAGACAATTTGGGTTATAAATGTTATAAATACAAAGATGCTGTGCTACAATTGTATGGATTTAGCCACAAACCGGTTATAATTTATGATGGAGTTATAAAAGCAGCCCTGCTCCGGGGATGCCCAGCCATCCAAGGAACTGATAAAACATTTCAGATCTTGCATCTGGTAATTAGAATGTCAGAACAGGACGGGTCTCCTAATAACAACGCATTTATATAGCCGTAGTAAAATGTCTCGGGGCCCTTCACAGGAGCATTCAGACAAAATTTGACATTGAGCTACATAAGGAGACATTAGCAGGTGAGTCGAAGAAGTAGGTTTTCAGGAACGTCTTCAAGAAGGAGAGAAAGTTGGCGAGGAGGAGGGGTTTATGGAGGGAATTCTAGAGCTTGGGGCCGAGACAGCTGAAGGTATGGCCGCCAATGCTGGGGCCAAGGAAATGTTAGAGAGATGCACAAGAGGTCAGAATTGGAGAAACGCAGAGTTCTTGGAGGAAGTTGGGGAGGGCGAGGCCATGGAGCGATTTGAACACAAGGATGTGAATTTTAAATTTGAAGTGTTGATGGACTGGGAGCCAATGTAGGTCAGTGAGCACAAGGGTGCTAGGTGAATGGGACTTGTTGCGAGTTAGGATACAGGTAGCAAAGTTTTGGACGGGCTCGAGTTTACGGAGGATGAAAGCTGGGAGGCTGACCAGGAGAGCTTTGGAATAGTCGAACTGGGAGGTAACAAAAGCATGGTTTCAGCAGCAGATGGACTGAGGCAGAGGTGGAAACGGGTGATATTAAGATATGATAAACTTGTTCGATTAGTGGGTGCCTTGGGTTCCTCCTTCCCCGTTTACCACCTCCTCTCCTGACTTATGTTGGGATACAATTTCATAGCTAACCGTGACCCTTGCTAACTTGCCCAAGTGGCCTATCTTTGTGTGACCCCAGCTGCTGTGTTTCAGTAGGCTATTTGGAGTGGTTGTAATATTACAGCTGAACCAGATCAAGTGTTCACTATCTAGGTGTGTACTTCCCAGCAATGGTCAGTGGGGAACCCACTCTTAATAAAGACTCTCTTTGGTCAAGTATTCCAACAGGAGTAAATCTTCTCCTTTTGAAGGGAATGGTACAATGGGTCGGGATTTGCGGTGGGTCATAATGGCAAACTAACAGCCCCTTCCCCATAACTGGCAATCAGTGTAATCAGGGAAACTGATGAAAACTTGGGCTTTTCTGCGGTAATATCGCTGTTAAATGCCCCATTAAATGTTAAACCCTGTTGGAATAGATGTAACTGGGTTTGGAACAGTGTATTGACTGATAAATAAAAGCTCTGGCCCCAAAGAAATAATTTTTATACAGGCAACTCTCGATTATCCGTACACGGATCCAACGGAAAACCGTTGTAACGGGAGTGTGTGTATTTTTATATCTATGTATTTTTATATTTTTATATTTATAGTTATATTTATTATTTATATTTTATTTATATTATATGTATGTTTGCATAAATTTTTATATATTTATTTAGTTTTGTATGTGCACGTGTGGGCAGATGTGATGTGACTGGGATTGTGGCATAGAAAATAGGTGCAGGAGTTGGCCATTCGGCCCTTCGAGCTTGCACCACCATTCAATAAGATCATGGCTGATCATTCACCTCAATACCCCTTTCCTGCTTTCTTTCTATACCCCTTGATCCCCTTAGCCATAAGGGCCATATCTAACTCCCTCTTGAATATATCCAATGAACTCGCATCAACAACTCGCTGCGGTAGGGAATTCCACAAGTTAACAACTCTGAGTGAAGAAGTTTCTCCTCATCTCAGTCCTAAATGGCTTGCCCCTTACCCTTAGATTATGGCAGTTGATCTAATTGTTAGATTTTGGTACAATATGATGCCTTGTCTCAGATAATGGGAATACTGGGTCCCAATCTATTTACTAAAATGCTTCATTAACCTCAGAACAGAGCCTGACCCCAACAGTTCTAATTGTATCTTTGAGGAATTCCAGGTTATTGGGCTGAAGTTTCAGCCTGAGTTGCTCTTTTTTTTTGGAGCAACTAGTTTAGAATGGAGTATCTTAGAAATTGCAATTCTCGGCATTTAGTTTGTTCCAGTTCTAGTAAGTTGGAATAGTTTCATTTTAGAACAGTTTTTTTTTCTCAAAAAGGAGCGTTACCAGCCACTTATGCCTGTTTTTCAAGTTTAGGCAGCGAAAACTTACTCCAAACTAACTTAGATTGGAGTAAGTGTAGATTTTTGTACGCTCAGAAAAACCTTGCCTACACTTACAAATCAGGGGTAGGGAACGAGAGATGGGTGGGGTTGGGGGGGGTGGGAGGGAAGTTTACAAACATTAAACACTTCACTTTTACAAATAAAGAGCCATCATCAATAATAAATGATAAATAAATCAATAAAGCAACCAATAAATCAATCAAAAAAAATTAAAAAATTAAAAAAAGAATCAATCAATAAATAAAAAATTATGTTTCTATGCATCCATTGCAGCACCGGAAGCCCTCCAATAGCGTGCTGGGACAGGACCCTCCCAGTCTCTATCTCTGTCAGTGTGTCTCTGTGTTTCTGACAGCGATGGGGGGAGGGGTGCGGAGGAGGGGGGGAGGGAAGTTGAACGGAAGGGGGGTGAGGGACGCTGATTGGGGGAGGGAGGCTGATTGGGGGGGTGTGGGGGAGGGAGGCTGATTGGGGGGGGTGGGGGAGGGAGGATGATTTGGGGGGGTGGTGGGGGAGGGAGGATGATTGGGGGGGTGGGGGAGGGAGGATGATTGGGGGAGGGAGGGTGATTGGGGGGGTGGGGGAGGGAGGGTGATTGGGGGGTGGGGGAGGGAGGCTGATTGGGGGGGGTGGGGGAGGGAGGATGGTTGGGGGGTGGGGCAGGGAGGATGATTGGGGGGGTGGGGCATGAAGGATGATTGTTTGGGGGGAGGGAAGGATGAACTGGAGGGGGAGGGAGGATGATCGGGAGAGAGTTGGGTTGCGGGGGGGGAGGAGGATGAACGGGGGGGTAGTGGGGGCGGGGGGGATGAACTGGAGGGTGGGGGGGTGGGAGGCTGAACGGGGGGGAGTGGGAATCTGAATGGGAGGGATTGGGGGGGGGGGAGGCTGAATAGGGGGGGGTGGGAGTCTGAACGGGAGGGAGTGGGGGGGGAGGCTGAACGGGAGGGAGTGGGGGGGGAGGCTGAACGGGAGGGAGTGGGGGGGGAGGCTGAACGGGAGGGAGGGGGGTGGAGGCTGAACGGGAGGGAGGGGGGGGGAGGCTGAACAAGAGGGAGTTGGGGGGGAGGCTGAACGGGAGGGTGGGGTGGGGGGAGGAGGCGGCTGAACGGGAGGGTGGGGGGGGAGGAGGAGGCTGAACGGGAGGTAGTTGGGGGGGGGGGGAGGCTGAACGGGAGGGAGTTGGGGGAGGGGGGGTGAGAGGAGGCTGGAGTGGGGGGTTGGGAGGCTGAACGGGAGGGAGTGGGGGGTGGGAGGAGGCTGAACGGGAGGGAGTGGGGGGGGGAGGAGGCTGAACGGGAGGGGGTGGGGGGGGAGGCTGAACGGGAGGGAGTTGGGATGGGTGGGGAGGAGGCTGAACGAGAGGGAGTGGGGGGGGGGAGGCTGAATGGGAGGGAGTGGGGGGGGAGGGGAGGAGGCTGAACGAGAGGGAGTGGGGGGGAGGGAGGCTGAATGGGAGGGAGTGGGGGGGAGGAGAGGAGGCTGAACGGGAGGGGGTGGGGGGGGAGGAGGCTGAACGGGAGGGGGTGGGGGGGGTGGAGGAGGCTGAACGGGGGGGTGGGGGGGAGGGGGAGGCTGAACGGGGGGGGTGGGGGGGAGGGGGAGGCTGAATGGGGGGGGTGGGGGGGAGGGGGAGGCTGAACGGGAGGGAGTGGGGGGGGGAGGCTGAACGGGAGGGTGTGGTGGGCTGAATGGGGGTGGGGGCGGGGAGGCTGAACTGCAGAGCGTCTGAGGAGCTACTGCACATGCGTGCACACTCTATCGTGCATGTGCAGAGGCCCCAGCACTGTTTTCAGAGCCGGGACCTGGCTCCGACCTGACCCCATGTGCTGCGCCACGACGAGGCCGAAGGAGTCCCGAGGAGCTCAGAGAATCGCAAAGTATGTTTTCGGCGCCATTTTTATTCCAGAAAGTCGGCGCACCTTATGGAGGTGCGACGTTTTTACAGAGGGTGGAAGCTTGGGCCCATAGTGGGGAGAGCTGCAAGGACATTTTCTTTCTAAGTGAGATGTGCTTCGTTCCAGTATAGATTGCAGATATCTTCCAGACCATATCCTTTTCAGGACAGTCATGTCTCTAACTCTGGATTTAGTACTTCTGCATATTGTGAATCAATAGATTTCAATAGCTTTATTCACAACTCTTTCTGCTGGTTCTGTGCATCTAATTTGTGCAACTTTGCAGGTACAAACGGTCCTTCTCTTTGGTGGTTGTTTTTGCTGTGGAGCTCACTATTTCACATACAATTTCATCTCCCATCACCAAAATATCTATTTCATGCCCAGATTCTCCTGCATTGTTTTACTGCCTTATTTGAAAAGTGTAGGTGTAGTTTTTGGATAGTATCCGGCTCCATCATAAGGCCGAGGTGATCAGTAATTAACTTTTAATGTCTCCATGTTGGTGGAGCATAGTTTTAATATCTGCTGCCCCAGAGCAGGATTTTCTTAATTCACCTTAGTGAAAAACCACAGAATCAATTGCAGCTCATTCTTTTACCTGATTATCTTCTGTCTTGTCCTGAAATAACACATTATTGGTCACTCACTTTTACTTTCTCTTTGTGGAAGTTTTTTCTTCTCCCCTTTTCTTTTTCCTGAAGGTCAGCTTCTCTTGATATTTCTGCGTAATTCTATGTAATACCTCATGCAAGTGGAGCTGAACCCTAATCTGGGGCGCTGCAGTAAATTCGAACATTCTAATTGCTGCCTTGGCTGAGATTAATTCAGCTCAAACTAGGAATCTTAACCCATCTGCATGCTTATTACTGTTTTGTATATTGTCTTTATAAGGGAACATTAGCATAGTGGTTATGTTACTGTACTAGTAATCCAGAGGCCTGGACATGAGTCCAAACATGGCAGCTGGGGAATTTAAATTCAGTTAATTAAATAAATGTGGAATAAAAAGCTAGTGTCAGTAATAGTGACTACCGGATTGTTGTAAAAACCCATCTGGTTCACTAATGTCCTTTCGGGAAATAAATCTGTTGTCGTTGCCTGGTTTGGTCTATATGTGACTCCGGACCCACGGCAATGTGGTTGACTCTTAACTGCCCTCAAGTAGCCTAGCAAGCCACTCAGTTGTATCAAACTGCTACAACAAATTATAACAAGAATAAAACCGGATGGACCCCCCCCCCCAGGCATTGGATTCGGACATGACAAAGGCACACCCAGCCCAGTTGACCCTGCAAAGTCCACCCCAACATTTGGGGACTTGTGCCAAAATTGGGAGAGCTGTCCCACAGACTAGTCAAGCAACATCCTGACATGGTCATACAGAATCGTACCTTTCAGCCATCACCATCCCTGAGGTGGTGGCACAGTGGTATACAGTCGGGAGGGAGTGGCTCTAAACCCCATGGCATCAGGTCAAACATGGGCAACGAAACCTCCTGCTGCTTGCCACCTACCGCCAATGTTCCGGTTAATATTTTTTGGGTGCACGACCCATTCAAAATACTGCGCATGCGCAGTTTTTGTCATTGAAAAGCCGGCGAAATTTCTGCACGGGAGGTCCAGAGAGCAACGTGGCTTAAAGGGAGCATTGCCTACCACCTTCCCTCAGCTGATGAATAAGTACTCTTCCAGAAAACAACTTGGAAGAAGCATTGAGAGTAGCAAGTGCACAGAGTGGAACCTTGGTGGGGAACTTCAATGTTCATCACCAAGAGTGACTCGGTAGCACCACTACTGGCCGAGTCCTGAAGAAAATAGTTGCCAGCCTGGGCTTATGGCAGGTGGTGAGAGAACCAACACGAGGGAAAAACCTATGTGACCTCGTCGAGGTGCATCTCTCCACGACAGTGTTGGTAGTATGACTACCGCACAGTCCTTGTGGAAACGGAGTCCCATCTGAGGAAATCTCTATCGTGTTGTGTGGCACTACTACCGTGCTGAATGGGATGGATTTAGAACAGATCTAGCAGCTCAAAACTGGGCATCCATGAGTCAATGTGGTCCACCAGCAACACCAGAATTGTATTCCACCACAATCTGAAACCTCATGGCCCGGCATATCCCTTCACTCTACCATTACCATCAAGCCAGGGGACCAACCCTTGTTCAGTGAAGAGTGTAGAAGAGCATGCCAGGCTCCAGGCATACCTAAAAATGAGCTGCCAACCTAGTGAAGCTACAGCACAGAATGACATGCATGCTAAACAGCAGAAGCAGCATGCTATAGACAGAGCTAAGCGATCCCACAACCAAAGGATCAGATTAAAGCTCTGCAGTCCTGCCACATCCAGTGAATGGTGGTGGACAATTAAATAACTAACGAGAGGAGACGACTCCATAAACATCCCCATCCTCAATGATTGCGGAGTACAGCACGAGTGGATAAGACAAGACTGAAGCAACCAGCTTCAGTCAGAAGTGCCGAGTGAATGATTCATCTCTGCCTCCTCCTGAGGTCTGCACCATCACAGAAGCCAGTCTTCAGCCAATTCAGTTCATTCCACGTGATATCAAGAAATGGCTGAGCGCCCTGGATACAGCAAAGGCTTTGGCCCTCGACAACATCTCATTTGCAGTGCTGAAAACTTGTGCTCCAGAACGACCTGCGCCTCTAGCCAAGCTGGTCCAGTACAGCTACAACACGAACATCTACCTGACAAAATTTGAAAACTGCTCAGATATGTCCTGTCCGCAAAAAGCAGGATTAATCCAATCTGGCCAAGAAACGTTCTATTAGCCTACTCTATCATTAGCAAAGTGATGGAAGATGTCGTCAGCAATGCTATCGAGCAGCACTTACTCACCAATAACTGCTCACTGATGCTCAGTTTGGCTTTGGCTCATTACAGCCTTGGTCCAAACCTAGACAAAAGAGCTTGATTCCAGAGGTGAGGTAAGAGTGCCTACCCTTGACATCAAGGCAGCATTTAACTGAGTGTGGCATCAAGGGACAAGTAAGGAGTGTGATAGAATACTCTCCACTTGCCTGGATGAGTGCAGCTCCAACAACACTCAAGAAGCTCGACACCATCCAGGACAAAGCAGCCCGCTTGATTGGCACCCCATCCACCACCTTAAAATTCATTCCATCCACCACCAGCGCACCGTGGCTTCAGTGTGTACCATCTACGATGCAGTGCAGCAACTCACCCAGGCTTCTTCGACAGCTCCTCCCAAACCTGCAGCCTCTACCACCTAGAAGGACATGGGCAGCAGGCACTTGGGAACACCACCACCACCCCCAAGTTTCTCTCCAAGTCACACAACATCCTGACTTAGAAATATATTGGCATTCCTTCATTGTCACTGGGTCAAAATCCTGAAACACTCTCCGTCACAGCACAATGGGAGTACCTTCACCATACAGACTGCAGCGATTCAAGAAAGTGGCTCACTTCTTGAGAGCAATTATGGATGGGCAATAAATGCTGGCCTTGCCAGTGACGCCCATGTGCTGTGAATCAATTTAAAAAATAGGTATTCCTTTGTATGCATTCCACTATTCCTTCGCCTCCTCTCTTAATCCTATAAATGGCTTTATTGTGAGCTTTGCATCGCCACATAAAGCTTCCCCATAATTTCTACCAAATAGAAAGTCTAATGGGTGGTGTGTTTTGTGTGCCTTAACTACCATGTTGGGATTTATAGTTATACTGATGCAGTCCTCCCCAAACCCCACACCTTGCATTCCTGTACTAATGCTAGTTTAGTTGAGTTTTGTCAAAACTGCCTCATGAATGTTAGAAATTGTTAATTATTTTTGTGGTGGTATTTTACAACAGCTAAATTGTGCTCGGTAAAATTTAACTGGGAGTGCCATAAATCAACTGCTAAAGTTTGACTCCAAAATGTAATTGTTGTTGAATTTCTGTGTTAATACTTTTACCTGGTCTGTGTTCAGTTTGTCTGAGCAGGGCATATATATTTAAAGGTGGATACTGAGGTGTTGCTAATACAATTACAGATTCACTGTACTGTGATCTTTTTGGTAGAGCAAATTAATGAGTGCAATTCTTTTCCTTGTTTGGTTAGAGATCAAGCTTCAATTGGGCCTGTTGGTTTATTTAAATGGTTCTTTATGCGTTGTTCAAACGTGGCTATTATGAAGTATTGTTTTCGGCAATCAAACCATACTGGAAGTTTATTCTGGTATTGTGGTTGATTATATGACGAAGATTGTGGTTCGAAACCAAAACATTTTACAATCCACAATATCTTCTGAAGCTCTGGAAAAGGTGCTGATGTCGACATATTTAAAATCCAGGGACAACTTACAAACCTAATAATGGTAACTTCTCCAGTGCTGTGGATTTATGCTGTTGTATTTATTTTAATCTATTTTGGAGAAAATGTGCCTCCTGCTACACATCGTAAAGAGGATGTGACTGCTACTTGTGACTCAGAACAGGACATTCAGCAAGTCATAATCTCTTGGTGGTTTTGCAAGTTTGTGAAAATAATGCTAAGCAAAATTCAGCTTGTAGTGCTGGGCTACAGCTGGTGTAAAACTCTTAAATGAGTGCTACATATGAAATATTTTAGGTTGAGGAAACTTGAGAAACTGCACATTGACTTGCATGTGCATGCAGGTCTTAACTATATTTCTTTCCCTCGGGCACGAATATCTGGGTGGAAGATTTTCATTTAGATAGTTTGTCCGATAGCTTGTGGTTGATGCCGCTTTCCAGCTGCACCAATGGCAAAAACTCTGTAGGCTGGTGTAGTTTCTGGAGATGGATTTTAAATAATTTCTGTTTAAATTGACTGTTTCAAAGTTTGCATACGACTGCTGAATACTCGGTCATCGACAAAGCAACTTCACACAAATGGCTTCCTGATTTTACCATTCAAAATGTCATCACAATATAGTATAAGATTTTTATTCTGTGACGAGCTGTTACTCTGATTTGTATTGGCTCACAGCAAACTTTATCGATTACTGGGTGCAGTATATTCACTCGGGACATAAGGCTAATAACTTTGTTTTTGGTTAACTACATTATCAGTTTATTAATAAATCAACATTTATGTAGTGCCTGGGCTGACCCCAAGTATCCAACAGTGACTCTTCCTTTTGCTTCCACCTGGTTCTCGTGTGGAGGAGCTGCCTGATTTTTACGGAAAAGTTGGAGCAAGCATATCGGATGGTTGGGAAACGTAATAGTTATCGCCCAGATTTTGAATCAGCCTCCCAGTTCAGGGGCACTATTCAATCTGCATTGGTACTTCTTAATGATGAAGAATCCTGGTAAAGTTTGTTTGTAAGGAGAATATAATGGGATTTATGGACAAAATTACTTTGTGGGACAGGAAATGAATTAGATAAGTACAGCTGTGCCTCGGGGCAGTTATTATCCATTACATTTTTCAATTTGGTTCAACCCAGGGCTCAACTTAAAGAGCACAGAATGTCCCAAATAATTATGTTTATCTAAATGATCCACTATTTCTGTTGGGATCAAGACTCTGTTGCACACCTGGAACAGATCATGTGTGCGTCATTGCTGTAGTGCAGGCCTTGGCATGTTAAGCATTCCAGAGATTGTGTTTAGTGCTCAAACAGTTTTTAACTTTGTTTTGAGGCCTCGAATGCAAAGGTTATTTGACAGACATATTATTGCCACTTGATGCCATCTGAACCATTTTTGTATTATTCTGTGATCGTGCAGCCTATCCTTGTGGTGAGTCCGGTTATCCAATGTTTCTTGGCAGGAGCTTGGCAGTCACTCGATGGAGAGTGTGCATAGGATATGCTGTACTCCTATAGCAGTGAAATAATACAATTCTTTCAAATCATGTGATTCTGTATGAGGATCCTGTTAGATCAATGCCTCTTTCTTTTGACTCCTGCCATAGTAAAATCAGCTGAAAATAAATAATTTTTCACTAAAGAATTCTGTCTCTTTTCCTCCCAAAATGCATCACCTGAAACTTCTTTGTATTAAATTGGATTTACCATCAGTCCGTCCATTCTGCTAACCTGCCTTTATCCTCCTGAAGTCGTATTCACTTCAACCAAAAACACTTTCTATCTTTGTCATCAGCAAATGTTGATATTGTGCGTAGATATACATATATTATATATATAAAATATTTATATATAAAATATTTTTTTATATATATATCAGCACTTCACCACTTCTAACTCTCTTCAAATTAAGCAACAATCAGTAATCCTAACTCTCTGTTTCCTGCCAATTCACCAACTTTTTATCCAATCTGTTACATTTCCTCTTGCAGTATATAGCTAAATTTGTCTCACTTGATCTCAAACTGTGTGATACAGGTGCAGCATCGAAAATCCGGAATTCTGGAATCCGGACTCTGATGATCGGTGACAGGATCATCCGGAATCCGTAAAAAGTTTGGGAATCCAGACTCTCCAAGGCTGCCGATCTCGGGGCCCCGCCACTGCCCGACCTCTGGCCTCACCTCGCCACCGCTGCTCTTACCTTGGGGCCTCCTTGCCGGCCCTGCCCGAACACCACCTCGGGAGAGCCCTGCCCGCCCGAACACTGCCTCAGCGGGGGGCCCTGCATGCCTGAACACAGCCTCGGCGGGGGCCCTCTCTCCTCTCCTCAGCGGTCCTCCCCTCTCTTTCTGATGTTCCGAAATCCAGAAATACCCGAACCTGGGCTCTGGTGTTTCCGGATTTGTGACAATCGGAAGCCCGGAATCCAGAATGGCCTCAGTGCCGAGGGTTCCGGGTTCTCGACGCTGCACCTGTATCTTATTGAGCCCACTCTGAAAATATATGCATGATTTTAATTCATTCTTGGGATATAGGAGTTGCTAGCAAGGTCAGCATTTATTGCCCATCCCTAGAGGGTGGTGTGTTTGGTAGGGAGTGTGATTTGGAGGGGAACTGGAGATAATGATACCACGTACCTGTTACCCGTGTCTTTTTGAAGTGGTAGAAGTCATGGGTTTGGGAGATGCTTTTGAAGAAACCTCGGTGAAATTGCTGCAGTGTATGCTGTAAATAGTGGTGGATGGAGTGAATGTTTAAGGTGGTGGATGGGGTGCCAATCAAGAAGACTGCTTTTTCCTGGATGGGTGGAGCTTTTAGAGTGTTGCATCTGCAGCCATCCAGGCAAATGGAGAGTATTCCATCACACTCCTGACTTGTGCCTTGTAGGTAGTGGAAAGGCTTTGGGGAGTCGGGATGTGAGTCACTCACTGCAGAATAACCTCTGATCTGCTCTGTTAGCCCACGGTATTTACTACATCTACTGCATTCCCTATAACTATATAATTTATTTGCTTTTTTAAAAAAAAGTCTCTAAATTTGTCAAATCCCTGTTGGCAGGCCTTGGTCATCAGATACATCTTTAAATGCTCACTTAATCTCAAACTATAGATCGAAGAGTTTGCTTACATCTGACATTACTCTGGTCTGTAGTTACCCAATTCAGCCTGGACTCCCTACTTATTTTCTAACATTAAAGTCACCGTATAAATGCAAATTGTCTGTATTTCTATGACCATGGTCACAGAAGGGATAAAGGAGAAATGAAATACTGTCAAATAATTAGTGATCCCTCCTCCCCATCAATACAGTACTAAGTATTTTTGAGTACTGTATTGATGAATTAGTTATGAAGGAATAATTCTGAACATTTGATAAAATTGAGAGTTATAAAGATGGATATAGATGATAAAATGTTCTATGAATTATGGTCTTGTGCTGCTGGGACTATGGATGATCCATCTGGAATACAACACTTCCGAGCTTATAGTTTGAGTTATAAGAGTAGAATAATATCCTGAAATTTTGCATTATCATCTTTTGAGGTTCATGGCGAAATTCCAGACCTGCATCTTGGAGTTTTTCCAATGGTTCGTTGCCTCTCAGGAAATTGAGTGGGCTTGGAGGGAAAGAGTTTGATGGGCAAATTAGTATTTTTCTTTTGCTCCATATTTATATTTGCAGTATAATTGCAGACTTCAATATGGTTAATATATGTATTTTCTCTTCCCTTTCCTTAGAGTGACCAACAGCTGGATTGTGCCTTGGATTTGATGAGGCGTCTTCCTCCTCAGCAAATTGAGAAGAACCTCAGTGATCTGATTGATTTGGTAAGTATAGGTTGAAAAAAATCAAGCAGTTTATTTGGGCTTAGTGCCATGTTAGCGCCAACGGTTTCTGCCACTTGGGTCTTATGCAGCCAAGTAGTAAGCTTAAAATCAAAAGGAAAAACTACAAATGGTGGCAATCAGAAGTTTAAAAACAGAAAAACCTGGAGGTCTGTCGGCATCTCTTTGGTGTGGGGGGTGGAGGGAAGTAGGTTATGACCAATGTTCCCTGTAAGCCGCACTTCGTTCTGCTTGGCCTGTTTCTTTTAGTGTGCCGTCCCTTTAAATTTCCAATGGGGAAGCTGGTGAACGGCCTGTGCAAGACCTTTCCATGATCTTATTAAAGATGATCAGCCATGATCTTATTAAATGGCGGAGCAGGCTCGAGGGGCCAAATGGCCTACTGCTCCTATTTCTTATGTTTTTATGTTCCCATTATTGCACACTTTAGGGGGAACATTGGTTATGATGTTTCGGGTCTGTATTTCTTAGACCTTTACGGATGTTGGCTGATCTTTGTTTCTGTTTTTATACCAAAGTAAACTTTGCAGCCAGTTAAAGAAAATACATTCTACCAGTAATCTTAATGATTCTTGCGTGTTTATTTTTGTGTTGCAACAACATTATGTGCAGTATTTTTTATATATATGTAAAAGCAGCTTTACTGCAACATTTATTCAACCTTCACACTTTATGTAGAATGTAATACCCTGTGTGGTTATCTGTGATGACATTACATTCACTGTAACTCATTTAAACACTGTAAATCAGTTTTTCCAAGCTCTAGATTCGAGCAACCTTTCTCTGCAGCTACCACAATGTCCAGCTGTTTGATTTCCAAATATGATACTGAGTCAAGAATTCTGTTTTTACCCTTGATATGTTCAGAAACCAATTGCAGCACTGGAACTAGATGCCATAATTAATTGTTCATTGATGTAGAAGTAACCTTTCCTGTTTTGAGTCCTCACCATTTTTAATTTCATTTTTTTTCCTACAATGGTTTCCCAATTCTCAAACAATATTGTTAGTACAATATTCAACTCTAATTTTCATTTTAAGGTGTCTTAATATGTCTGTTGCTTGCTCTGCTAAACATTTGACTGCTTACTATTGTAAAACCTTTTATTCTTTGATCATATTGTACACATGTATCAACTTGTCAAAGGTACAATTTCCTTTCTAAATAGATACTTAACTTTACAAGTAATGTTGTGAAAACTCATTCATTTCGTGTTTCATCAAGTTGTAACTCCACTATGAAGCAGAAAATCAAAATAACTTTGATTTTCCATATCTAAGATTATCTGCCATCTTGATGCACATTGTCTCAGAAGTAATTTCATCCTTTAAGAATGACCTGCGCACCAAAGTTGATCCTTTGCACTTAGCTGCATGCTAGGTCTTTGCTTTTGTTGCAACCTCAATTCTCTTTCTCCTATCAGCAACTATATGACTATTGTAGTACTGCTACAATATTACTACGACTAGTCATCAAAAAGGCTAATGGAATGTTGCCCTTAATCGCAAGGGGGTTGCAATTCACAAGTGAGGAAGTGACGTTGACAGGACTTAGTCAGTCCTCATCTGGAGTACTGCGTTCAGTTTTGGGCACCGAACCTCAGGAAAGATGCATTGGTCTCGGAAGGGGTACAGCGCAGATTTACCAGAATGATACCAGGGCTTAAAGGGTTAAGTTACGAGGACAGATTGAATAAGCTTGGTTTGTAGTCCCTTGGATTTAAAAGGTTGAGGGGGTGATCTAATGGACATGCTTTAAAATGATATAGGGTAGGTACTGAGAAACTATTTACTCTGGAGGGAATCCAGAACAAGACGGCATAACCTTAAAGTTAGAGCTGGACAATGTAGGAGTGAAATCAATCAGCACTTTTTTGTACAATGGGTAGTGGAAATCTAGAACTCTCCCTCAAAAGGCTTTGGATGCGGGGTCAATTGAAATTTCCAAAGCTGAGATTGATAGATTTTTGTTAGGGAAGGATATCAAAGGATATGGAATATAGACAGGTAAATGGATTTGAGGTACAGATCAGCTTTTGACCTAAAGACAGTTGAAATAACTTGCATTTATATAGCGTCTTTCATGACCAGAGGATGTCCCAAAGTGCTTAATTGAATGGCTTGAGGAGCTGAATGGTCTATATTCTATTGGTCAGTGATGGCATTTATTAAAATACTGTTTGGGTTTGAAAAGTTTTGCAGACAATCTTTCTGATTTCATAAAGCTTCCCTCCCCTGCCCCCCCAAGTTTTAAGAGCACAATTGGTCAATGGCTTTGTCGGTTTCAGTCTGTGTGGTTGATCCATCCATGGTCAATACCAACTTGACATTTAATTCAGATCTCAATTGCATGATTCTGGTGACATACCCACGGCAAAGCTTTTTGCATGACTTAAGAGTTCTGAAACATGTCCACCTTTAGGCTTTGATTAACCAATTTGAGGCCTTAAAAGGGTAAGCTTACTACAAAAAACATGCATTTGTATAGCACTGTCAAAATAAACCTCCCATGGTGCTTTATAACAGGGTTAGATAAGGGAATGGACACTGAGACACGAAGGGGGAGATTAGGAGGGCTGACTGAAAGCTGGGTAGAAACGATAGGCTTACAAAGGTTTTTAAAGGTGGAGGAAGAAATAGATGGGTTTCAAGAGGTCATTCCAAGGAGGTCATTCCAGAGAACAGGTCCAAGGCAGCTTAAAACGCTGTCATCAGTGGTGGGATAAAGGCTGTGGTGGGGTGGGTGTGGGGGGGGGCACAATGCGAGGGGTTTGCAGGGAGAAATACACACAAGGCCAGAGTCAGGATGAGGCTGAGGGTTTTGTAGATGAGGTCAAGGATTTTAAATTGAATATGATGGGGACAGGCTTGATATACTTGGGTTTAGAAAGACCTGAACTTCCAGTCCCACAAAGAAACATTCTTTAACTCCAGGCCAAGTTGCAGATTTTACTTGAAGCAGCAACTGCTTGTGCACTGATGCACTAAGGAACCCTTGGCTGCAGAAATTGAGGTTGTGATAGCTTTGTGGAGTAGGATAATGTACTGTGCATGCTGTAAAATTCTTAAAGGGGCAATGCATCCAGATGACTTCTGCTTACCCATGAAGCTGGCTGATTATCCTGCTTGTGTGTGTAGACTGGCTGCATTCAAAGTACAAAGGGACCATTCCGATGGTAGGTAATTAAACATTTGTTGGTGCTTTGTGCAATGCATACCAGCAAAATTGACAATTCCTCATCACAGTATCAGACGAGGCAGATCTCTACCCGTTACTGTGAATTCCAGGTGGCAGGTTGGGTCACTAATCTAGTTACAAAGCACAGCTCTGAACTTGCTCGTTAATTGTCCAAACGTTGACTACTTTGTTTTATGAGATGATCTGAAGCTTGTGTGTTTAATCAGGGCTGTCATCAGAAAAGTTGCATAATATTCATTTTTAAAGACAATAGCAATTCAGTGCACATAATAACTAAGCTATCCATGAAATTATGTATTTCACTTCTATTTGAATAAAGTCTTTCTTTAGGCACCTAACAACATGTGCACATTATCCTTTAACTGGTTAAACTTTGGTGCCATTTTTTAATGTTACTTTGTTAGTTTACTTATGCTTTAAAGAAAAATCCATTTGGAACAGATTAAAAAGTTCACTTAAGGTGCTTGCTCCAGTAGACAACAATTATTTGCAATTCTATAGTATGCCTCATGTACAGGAGGACGTTTCAAAGCACTTTAAGCACTCTGGCATACAAAGTGGCCAAAACTACTGGGAGGACGGAAGATTGGGAAGCTTTTAAAAGCCAGCAAAGAATGACACAAAAAATGAATAAGAAAGGGAAGATAGACTATGAAAGTAAACTAGCACGAAATATAAGAGTTTCTAGAAGTATGTAAAAAGGAAAAGGGTGGCTAAAGTAAATGTTGGTCCCTTCGAGGACGAAACCGGGAAATTGGTGATGGGGAACATGGAGATGGCAGAAACTCGGAACAAATATTTTGTATCAGTCTTTACGGTAGAGGACACTAATAGTATTCTGACAGTGGATAGTCAAGGGGCTATTGGGCGTTGGGGGAGTTGGGAGGAGGAACTTAACACAATCACAATCCCTAAGGAGGTGGTACTCAGTAAGATAATGGGCCCAAATTTCCCCATAAGTTGCACCGTTTTTTTTTGGTGTAACTTGATTTTTCTGGTGTATCTTTTTAGTTGCAAATATGGCCATTTAATTTGCGCCAGTGTCAGTTAGTTAGTTAGGTTTTTTGTTAGGTCAGTTTTTTTTCAAAAGGGGGCGTTCCCAGCCACTTGCACCATTTATGCCAATTAGGCCAGAAAAAAGTTGTACTAAACTAACAGAGCAGTGTATGTGTCCACTTTTGTCCGCACAGAAAGCCCTTACTTACAGTTAAGGAATCGGTGCAAGTAACTACTTTAAAGCACCACCAAGCACCAAACAAAGCACAAAGTAATAAGCAATTAATTAACAAATAAAATAGAAGGAACCCTGCACCTAAAGCACCAAGACCAAAGTAATAAGCAATCAATAAATAATAAATAAATAAAAATAGAAGGAACCCTGCATCTAAAGCACCAAAATCAATCAGTAAATAACACACAAAAATTAGAACACCTACCTGAAGGAACACAGCGGGCCGCCGATCGGAGCCCATTCGGCCAGGGCTAGGGATGGCGTGCTTTGGCCCCTCCCACACAGCCTGCAGCGCACGTTTGCCAAAATGGCCTGCCAGGAGCACTGGGACCTAGCTCTGCCCCCCTCTTTATTCTGCGCCATGCCAGCTCCACAGACGGCCCGAGAATCGGCCATGATCGCACAAATTTTTTTTTGCCGTTGCTTCTGATGTAACATGTCGGCGGGGGTCTCGGAGGTGCGGCAAAAAAATTTGGAGGGCCAAATTTGAGCCCAATGGGACTAAAGGCGGATAATTTCCCTTGACCTGATGGCTTGCATCCTAGGGTCTTAAGGGAAGTCGCGGCAGGGATAGTGGATGCATTGATTGTAATTACCAAAATTCCCTGGATTCTGGAGAGGTCCCAGCAGATTGGAAAACTGCAAATGTAACGCCTCTATTCAAATAAAAAAGGAGGCAGACAAAAAGCAGGAAACTGTAGACCAGTTAGTCTGACATCTGTGGTTGGGAAAATGTTGGAGTCCATTTTTAAAGAAGCAGTAGCAGGACATTTGGAAAAGCATAATTCAGTCAGGCAGAGTCGGCATGGATTTATGAAGGGGAAGTCATATTTGACAAATTTGCTGGAATTCTTTGAGGATGTAACGAACAGGATGGATAAAGGGGAACCAGTGGATGTGATGTATTTGGACTTCCAGAAGCATTTGACAAGGTGCCACGTAAAAGGTTACTGCACAAGATAAAAGTTCATGGAGTTGGGGGTAATATATTAGCATCGATAGAGGATTGGCTAACTAATAGAAAACAGAGAGTCGGGATAAATGGTCCATTCTCGGGTTGGCAATCATTAACTAATGGTGTGCCGCAGGGATCAGTGCTGGGATCCCAACTATTTACAATCTATATTAATGACTTGGATGAAGGGCCGGATGTGTAACTTTGCCAAGTTTGCTGATACAAAGATGGGAGAAAAAGCAATGTGTGAGGAGGACACAAAAAACCTGCAAAAGGATATAGACAGGCTAAGTAAGTGGGCAAAAATTTGGCAGATGGAGTATGATGTTAGAAAGTGTGAAATTATGCACTTTGGCAGAAAAAAAATCGAAGAGCAAGTTATTATTTAAATGTAGAAAAATTGCAAAGTGCTGCAGTACAGCGGGACCTGGGGGTCCTGGTGCATGAAACACAAAAGGTTAGTATGCAAGTACAATAAGTGGTCAGGAAGGCCAATGGAATCTTGGCCTTTATTGCAAAGGGGATGGATTATAAAAGCAGGGAAGTCTTGCTACAGTTATTCAGGGTATTGGTGAGGCAATACCTGGAATATTGCGTACAGTTTTGGTTTCCATATTTAAGAAACGATATACTTGCATTGGAGGCTGTTCAGAGAAGGTTTACTGGGTTGATTCCGGAGATGCGGGGGTTGATTTATGAGGAAAGGTTGAGTAGGTTGGGCCTCTACTCAATTGGAATTCAGAAGAGTGAAAGGTGATCTTATCGAAATGTATAAGATTATGTGGGGGCTTGACAAGGTGGATGCAGAGAGAATGTTTCCACTGGTGGGGGAGACTAGAATTAGGGGGCATGATCTTAGAATAAGGGGCTGCCCATTTAAAACTGAGACGAGGAGGAATTTCTTCTGAGGGTTGGGAATCTGTGGAATTCGCTGCCTCAGAGAGCTGTGGAAGCAGGGTGATTGAATATATTTAAGATAGCGATGGACAGTTTCTTAACCGATAAGGGAATAAAGGGTTATGGGGAGGGGGTAGGGAAGTGGATCCGAGTTCATGATCGGATCAGCCATGATCGTATTAAACGGTGGCACAGAATTCCAAATTTTGTTGAAAATGAAAGACTACGAAGTTTTGTGCCAAATGGTGGTAGATTTTTTTTTTAAGTAAATATGCACGTGTGAAGTATATTTACCTGTATTGTGAGTTTATGCAGGGTGTTTGTCACCAAAATTAGTGCATGTGGCAAAAACAGTGTTGCCGTAGCCATGCCTGTGGCAAGTCAAGAATTTCCATTAGAAAACATAGAGTTAGAGAATGGAGATTAATAGAACCAATATGGGGAGAGGAGGAGGCAAAGAATGGCTGTGGGAGTTGAGGTGGGGTGTGGTGGGAAGATGAACTGGGAAAGGCATTTCTCTTTTTTTCCCGCCGCTCTACATTAATATTTGGATAGATTCTCCGACATGTACAAGTGTTCCCTTTGCATGAATGCAGACTTGGGCTATCCAAACACTAGTTTATGAAAGGGAAATCCTGTTTGACGAATCTCTTTTTGAGGTTGTAATTAGCAGAATGGATGAGGGCCAACCAGTGGATGTGGTGTATTTGGATTTTCAGAAGGCATTCGATAAGGTGCCACAAAAGAGGTTATTAAACAAAATGAGGGCTCATGGGATTGGAGGTGATATACTATCATGGATTGAGGATTGGTTAACGGACAGAAAACAGAATGTGGGAATAAACGGGTCATTTTATGGGGTCGTAACTAATGGGGTACCACAAGGATTGGTGCTTGGGCCTCAGCTATTCACATTCTATATCAATAAATTTGGATGAGGGGACCAAATGTAATATATCCCAGTTTACAAAAGTAGGTGGGAGGATGCAGAGACTTCAAGGGGATATAGATAGGCTAAGTGAGTGGGCAAAAACATGGCAAATGGAATATAATGTGGAGAAATGTGAAGTTACCATTTGGTAGGAAAAATAGTAAAGCAGAGTATTTTTTAAATGGTGAAAGATTGGGAAATGTTGGTGTTCAGAGGGACCTGGGTATCCTTGTACACAAATTGCTGAAAGTTAACATGCAGGTACAGGAAGCAATTAAGAAAGCAAATGGTATTTTGGCCTTTATTACAAGAGGATTTGAGTATAAGAATAAAGATGTCTTACTACAATTATTTAGGGCCCTGGTTCGACTACACCTGGAGCATTGTGTACAGTTTTGGTCTCCTTATCCAAGAAAGGATATTCTTGCCATAGAGGGAGTGCAGCGAAGGTTCACCAGACTGATTCCTGGGATGGGGGGGTTGCTCTATGAGGAAAGATTGAGTAGACTAGGCTATATTCTCTAGAGTTTAGAAGAATAAGAGGTGATCTCATAGAAACGTACAGAATTCTTAGAGTAGATGCAGAGAGGATGTTTCCCCTGGCTGGGGAGTCTAGAACCAGGGGCCACAGTCTCAGAATAAGGGTCGGTCATTTAGGACTGAGATGAGAAATTTCTTCATTCGGAGGCTGGTGAATCTTTGGAATTCTCTACCTCAGAGGGCTGTGGAGGCTCAGTCGTTGAGCATGACAGAGATCGATAGATTTTTGGATATTAAGGGGATTATGGGGATAGTGCAGGAATGAGGAGTTGAGGTCGATGATCAGCCAATGGCCTGGAAATCCCGGCCTCCCCGAGTCCATACAGAGTGTGTATGTACCCGGGAAGGCATTGTAAAAGCCGGTTGTCAGTGCACAATGTGCATGCGCTGAAAATCGGCTTTTCCGATCTGTCAAGCTCCAGCTTGACAGATCCTCCGTATCTCTGGAGTGAGGACATTTGCAGATTGCAGTATTTACCCATATCTTGCCCAACAAATGTCCTCAAAACTCTTGCTCCTGATAAAAGCAGGCACATAGCCTATCTTTACAGGCATAGGAGTTTTAAAACATACAAAAACATAATAAAATAAATTAAATTACAAAAACACTATTGTTTAAAAACCCTGCCCACTATAAAAGTTTATTTTAAACCATAATTTTAAAAAACTTAAAATTGGAAATGTGTTTTTTTTTCCACAGACATTTATTAACTTTAATTTCAATTAATTTTAATGATGTGTTTTTTATTTTTTAGTGTTTGTTTAGTGTTTGTTTTTTTTCTTCTCATTAATAACAATGAGAACTCGTAGATAGGGAGTTCTCGTTGCTATTAATGAGAATGCTGTGGAATACTGTACCTGTGGTTGTGCAGTCACACGTGGAATACTGTACCTTCTGCGTGGGAACCTGGAGGACGGGAGCACACTTCGCAGCGCGGGAAGAGAAGGCCTCCCCACCGCAATCCCACGCTCCTCCGGGACCACCAAGTAAATTTGTAAAAATTCTCTGGTCGGAGGCGTTCGTCTGAAAGAAGCCTCTGACCGGAATTTCAGGGCCATGATCTTGTTGAATGGCTGAGCATGCTCGAGGGGCTGAAAGGCCTGCTTCTCTTATTTATGTTTTTGTTCTTGTGTTCAAATAGGTCACAGTGACAGTTTTAATTTGAATTGTGAGAATCACTTCCATAAAGTTGCAAGACACTCTTCAGTAACAAGGTCACCCTGAACATTAAAATTAGTGTTTAATTTCTTTCATGTATATTCATAAATTTCAATTCTGAAGCATCAATCCTGAGAGCAAACATTGAAAATATTTTCTGATGTTTCGATATGATGTAGATATACTAATATTCACAATTGATATTCATTTCCTTCCAATACATAGTTAGCAGGCATAACTGGAGGGTAAGAGAGAAATAAGATAATTCAGATTATTAAAACCCAACTATGGGATATCCTAGTTTCAAAGCACTTCACTATTATAGTAAGATCCTAGCAGTTTATGGCAGGTAATAATGGAATTTGACATCACAGCTATGATTTAATGAAGTGATAATTGCTTGCATGTAGCTGTTGATGATTTCCTTATTAGAATATCAACACAGAATTACATCAGATCATCTTGGCTTCATAGAAGGCACATATATGGGTAATCTAGCGGCGTTTGCCAGTACACTATTGCAACTGACACTTGGCAGACTGCAATACCTCTGACCCATGCAAACTAGGACACCACATGCCTTGCGCCAGAAGTCTGGCTAGGAAAGGAACAGCTGCTGTTAACAGACTCAATCACCCATAAATGCACAAGGAACGCAGGCATACTACATTATTAGAAATGTCAGGCAGTTGCCGTTCGATCCAAATGCCATGAGTACCTCGGCAGCAGTGGCTGTGATACTCTGTTGCAAATTGATACCTCTAAAGCTGATAAACATTCTTGAATGTTTGGATCTGCAATCTTCCAGTGGCAGCAGAGGTGAGGCCAGATGGCATCAAATTTAGGTAAATAACTTGCCTCTTCAGGGTTGCTCAGAGCAAATGGAGCAGTGCTGTCAGCTAATGTATGTTCAACTCATTGGACCCTGAATCATTGCAGCCCAAGGCAGTGCAAAAGGGCTTGAATCTGTGTTCTGCACCCTATTGTGCAATTCCAACAATCACTGATTTTCAACAGAGTTAGTAAGGAGGTACAGTTAAATTTTAATTATTGTCAGCTGAATACGCCGAGATGTAACTTCACAGGAAGCACGTGAAACATCCATCTTACATCCTGGGGATAAACAATCAAATTGATTTTTAGCGGCAACATTTCCTGGAGACTAAAATCGCCGTTTTTTTTAATAGGTCATGGATTTGCTTAATGCCTCTTTTAGGAAATGTTTCCACTGTGATGAAATATTGTAAGCATTTCACATTTGTAGAGGATTCTAATGACTAAATTGTTTTCTGTCTGAGAAACATTTCCAACTTGCTGCTTCCCAAATCTGGTTAAAACACATAGACGCTTGTGTTACCCAATTAAAGCTCACCTGCGTTTGGTTAGCCATATACCCACCTGGTGTTCTAGGGAAACCATGTCTGTGATTTTGAAAACTCAGTGCCTGTACCAGGTCTTTAAACATCCTCAACATTGCTAAATTGATCCTTTTCCTAGATCCCTTGACAGGAATAATATGAATAGGTTGAATGTCCGATTAGATATTGGGGTCTGCTATTGGCAACATTCCAGAAACCATTAATTAGTGGACCTGCCATCATTTAGTTCCTCTGATTTGTAGCCAGTTCACACAAAGCTATGTATATAATGCCCAGAGCTATCTATCTGCTTCTGAACCATTTCTTGTTATCCAGTGTTTCTGCCTCTAAGTGAATTGCATCCATATGAATCTTGGAAATTGTGGATGGCTGGTCAGTCAGAAATGGTGAGGATTTGACCCTACTTATTTCTTGCAGCGCTTTTGCCAGTACATCCTCATAATCAGGACCAGCTGCTGTTTGCACACCAGTGAGAGAGTTGCCTGTGGCTGTCCGATGCCCTTCAATTCTCCAGGTGGTTTGAGGAGTTTTGTTCCTAGTGAAGCCACAGATTATTTCTATTTGAAGCTGTGCAGAAAAAGTAAAGGACTTTGCTGTAATTTCAATCGTATTCTCTAAACTTTTGTGTGTGCTCTGCAGGAGCTGATTCACTAAGTGATTGTCCTCCATTCATCAACACATGACCACGAAGCAATTTTCTCAAGTTAAAATTAGTCAGTAGCGCATTATAATATATACAAGTTGTATTTTGGGCTCAGATTGATGTGAGTATGACTGCTGAAATATTTAATTGAAAATTAAAAGTGGCAATTATTTTTCCCACAAATGTTAAATGGTGTGTATGTAAGTGTTTTTTTTTGTGTATGTCATAGTCCCTCACAAACACTCGCTGTTTTCATTAAGGTGGTGATTTACAATCCGGGCTTTGGCACATCTGTTGCTGTTTTTCTGTGACTGCGGCACTAGCAATTATAGCTCATTAAAAATGTCAGTCCTGTGTACTTGAGAGAATGCTTTCTAATTATTGAAGAATTAGCCTGCAAATATTGTGCAGTGCTTTATATGTGCTTTGCTTTTAATTTCAATACACATGTAGAAAGTAGAAATTCTATCTTGCACGATATCTTTTAAAATTGCTCTGAAATACTTTGACCTGTCTGACTAAATTGCTACTTGTCAACTTAAAATGGATGTCTGTGTTTAATGCATAAAGAAATAATTGGTGTCTGTTTATGATTGCATAAGTATGAAGTATTTAAGGCATTTTTGACAGTTCTTGAGATGAAGGCATGATGGCTCCTGTAACATTGAGACCTATAAACCAATTAGAGCATAAGTTTTCAAACTGGAGTCTCTGGACCCCAGGAGGTCCGTCACAAAATCCCAGGATATTCATGAAATTATCAGATTTCTGTTTTTTCAAATTACCTGCTGACCACTTGTGTTTGTGTGTAACATAACAAAAATCTTAAATATGCACATATTTCCTGTCAGCTTTTTCCATTTATAAATTCCTATGTCCACATTTGTAATAGAAACTGCCTATGTAAACTGGTCACATTGTAATTACACCCTCCCATCAGTGGTGGTGCTATGATTTATTAGAGGATGCAATACAGCTACAATACCACCTAGTGGCTGTAGTGTCACTTGGATCTTTTTACATGGAACATTACCATTATAATTCACTCTGCGCTCTCATTCTCTCTCCATTCTCCAATCTCTTCCCCCCCCACCCCAAAGTCATTGAAGTTTCTTGTCCATGCAGCCTGCCCCCTATTACTACAACTCCTCACATCCCAGCTCCTGACAACCAGCTTCCTTTCATCTGGCATCATCTTTATTTCCTTCAGAATTGCTGTTCTCTTCATCCCCTCAAAAAGAATCCTCTCAAACCCTCTTCTTTCCGGTTACTACCCTATCTCCAGCCTTCCCTTTCTTTCAGTTTAAAGTCCAGGAACATATCATCATTATCTTACATTTTGGTTCTACCACAACATGCTCAAAGTCCTTAAATGAATATTCTGCCCTGCCCATAGCACCAAGACTTTGTTGATCAAGTTACCAACAATGTGCTGTGTTACTCCGACTACACCTTGCTGCCATTCTTCATCTTTCTCTACTTCTCTGCATGTTTATGATTCCACACCGATCTGTTGTATCGTGGATACTTTATCATCATCCCTGGCTTCTCCTCCCATATTGGAACACGGCTTCCATCCTTGGACCCCTTCGCTTAATCAGTTACATACTACTATTAACATTTGTGTGTCTTTGCTACTCTTTCGATTATTGCAGCACTTGTATCTTGTATCACTCTCAGACAAGTTCTTCAAGTATGTCTGCTAGTCTTGAGAACTCGATAAGCAATCGAAAACGCCCCTCTAAATCCAATCACAGTAGATAATTAATTTAAAGCCAGCTGTAGTTGGCACGGAGGGGGAAACAAGTCCATATCTGCCGAATTCAATATGAATTGATTTTCCAACTATAGACTTGAGGGGATGAATGAAACTATTTTTGAACAAACACTAGCTGCGTGATTTGTTCAGGAAAATGAGTGGTGCTCAATTATTTTTCAAACCAAATGTCAGTTATGAAAATCCAAACAAACAGCAACTGGTCCAGGGGTATATAAAGTGGCTGGATATGTTCATTAAGCTGAGTTAGTAGAAAATAATCAAAGCAATTTGAATCTTCACACTTGAGTAACTGAGGTAAGTAAGACCAGCTAACTCCTGTAGTCAGGGAAGTACAAGGAAGAAAGGGACTACAAATGTAAATGTTATCTCTAAAAGAATAGCTTAGCAATAGATTCAGGCTCTTTTATTGCTTTTTCCATCAAAGGACCTCGATAATGGGCTTTCTGCTGCAAAAATGTAATGCATTATATCACTTGGATTATTTGCTTATTTAATAAATTCACTTAATTTTTTTAATTAGATCTGATTTGATGCTCTACGGCTTTCAAAGACTGGTGTAAGATCATGTAGAGGCATAGGATAAATTTGAGTAACTTAAAAATAACGAATAAACAAGGATTGCTGTTTGTTATCTTGAGCACAGTTTACTTAGATCCCAAAGCTAGGAAACAAAACACTTGAAGGCACATGGAGTTGGAAACTCACCCATGTGAAAACCAAAATAATCTGGAATACGGGTAGAAAACGTAAAGTACTTCTGCGTTTGCATTTTTATTGGCAGTTTTCTTGAGATCTAGTTTTAGGAATCTACATTTTGATTTAGTGATCAGATTAAACCTTTGTAACATTTCACATCAAACGCAAGTGCTGAATCAATCAGGCCAACTTAGTTTGGAACTATTTGCACTTGAAAGTATTGCTAAAGTGAAATACAAGAAAATAAGTTAGGTAGGACCTGGTAATTCAGTTACATGTGACATACATTAGCGATGACAATCAATTTCGAGGTCTGGGACTAAATCTGATCAGAGAGGTTCTTTGTGCACCAATTACTTTTGTGTGTGGGGTTGGGGGGCTGCGGGGGGGGGGGGTGCGGGGAGGAGAAGCATGATCCTTGTAAAGAGGGCGAAGAGGTGAATAACTGGTAATAGCTTGAATGGCCAAACCTTAACAATGTAGTGTGAGTCCTAACTCCTGAGAGTGATGTTCTCAATGCATCTCACGTATCCTGCTCAGGTGCTGCTTTGAATTTTGGAGGAAACCGGAGTGGCTAGCATACCCCAGCTGTGCTGTAACTTATCCTTGCCACTTCTCCCAACTTCTCTTTATCTGGAAGTGCATCCTCAGATATGCTTCACTAACTCACTGAATATTGTATTATGTTCACTTGATTTTCCAGCCTGTTTTTATGCACTTCTTTTGGTTTTGAAGTATTCAACATATTCTCCCATGTCTTGACTGGAGTCTTTTGTCTCTGAAGACTCTGAAGCAGCTTTTTTTGCTCTTCATCAAGATGGTTTGTGTGCTTTATTTGAAAATGTATGTGAAAGGTCCAGCAAGCTCCAGCAACAAAAACATCTTAAACTTAAATGTGATTCTATTAAAAGGTTCGAGAGTCACTGGTTCACTGAACTGCATTAATTTACTTGTACTATGCTGCACTGTTTCTTCGATGTCGTTCATGTAACAGAAATGTAAATTTGGAAGGGAGGAGGAACCCCTGGGCTGAATGGTATGTTTCAAAGACTCTGCTTAGTCTTGTTGGGATATGCCAGGGTCTACTTTCTGATTTATGTTTTTCTTAAGGCCATCTAATCCCCCCAAGTCCCCCGGAGTTATTGTATAAACACCTGCATCTTGTAGAATCTAATGGAAAGGGCAGACTGATTTTGAATGCGGAGAGACTTTTTCATGGTCTACTGGCTTTGGAAACCCAATCAACCTGCTGTTAATAAGAGCCTAACCAGTTTCTCTTCTTATTAGCAGAAGTTCTTAGGTGAGTTGCACGTGACCTCTGGTGGCTGTGGAAATTAACCCAAACCTTTTGTTTTGGATTGACTGCTGTGAGCAGCCTGCAGAGCTGATGTGTCCAAACAGCTTCTGAAGAATGAATTCAGACTGAAAGGGGAACAGCTGCATTCCTCTGACATAAATAAGGATTTCAGTGTGAATTTTTTTTGTATTGCATTGTGCTTTAATTTAAATTTGAGTTTTTTTCCCTTCTTCCAGACGCTGAGGAAGTTCAACACAAAATTTGGATTCTGGTGGCACTCTTTAAACTGGGACTTGAATGCTACTTAATCCACAAGTTTATTGATGAAGTGCAGCCTCCTTAATTATACTGACTCGTACAGTGGCATCATAAATAATGTGGACTTTAATATGATGAGGTTATTTGCTCCCACTCCCTGTGCTGAAGGGTTGCCTATTTTGCCTGTTGCCAATTAGTGTTTTAAAAAAACAATGCTCATTTGTTGTGAGCACTGGTGCTAGCAGTCTTTACAATAAAGGGTATATCTGAGTAAAAGCAGTTTGTTCTCTTGCTGGTGCAATTAGGCAAATAACAGGAAACACAATCTAGAAAATGTTGTGCAAAGAAAGGGTGGCAGCCTTATAAGGAATGCGTATATTTAGCAAACGAAACACATTTGCAGTGAGTATAAAGGAAACTTTCATATTGAAAGTTCATTGTGAAGCTTTGTTATAAAAGATTGGTTACCACTATTGAGACTGAGACTTTTTAAATCAAGGGTCTTTAAAAATTCTGTACAATAAGTAAGTTATACCCTACTTGAAGTTGTACATCAACCACTTCATGCCATTCATCAGAATAAGTATTTACAGAGGGGTCCCTGACAGTGTCTGTATGTATGTAAAAGGGAAAACCAAAATCTATCTTTTTGTTTTGCTACATAAAAACTGTGCTGGTATGCAGTGTTTGGGTGGATTTTTGTCTTGATCTTTTTTCAGCTACATTCAGAAGATCTGGGGTGCAGGTTGTTTGTATGAGAACCAGGACTAAATCACTAGGCAAGTGGGTTTTCATCCAATGTCCACATATCTACACCATCCAATAGGTTTTACTGGATGGTAATCAGGAATGAAACTCTTTGTTTACTTCTTCCTCCTTCCTCCCAAATATACTTCGAACAATACTCAATTATTTGGAGGGACTAAAATATTTAAATATTTTTGAATTTGATGAGCTGGACTTTGCAGGCAGCAGCAAAGGAACGGCGCTTGCCGTTCATCTCACTGAAAGCTGCTCACAAAGTTTTCTCTGGCTTTTGAGTGCAGACTTGCTCTAATCTGGCGTCTGATACAGCATGGTGTCCTCTACATGGGATCTATGACGTGTGAGCAGAGCAAGGAACTGTGAGGCTCTTCAACCAATCAGATTGAAGAATCTTCACTGAGACATGCAGAGTCTCAACCAGGAAGTAGAAAGCAGGAAATAAAAATAGATTTAAATCACATACTGAAAGCAAAATAAATCTTGGGAAAGACAGATTGGATTAAGAGATAGACAGACAGAAAAAGTTGACAAAAAAAAAAATCTCCAACACTAATTAACTTATGAAGGAATCAGACTCCACGCTTGTAGAATTAAATTTTCAGGGCTAGAGAGGTTGTTTGGCAGTAATTATCACTTATCACAGTTTAAAATTCACTTACTACTGAATGTACCAGCTCTAACTTTTTCTGGCATCATTAGTGGGAAAATACTGGGCAAGTACCTCAAGTTCACACAATTGCATTGATTTCAGTGCTGAGTCTTATCGGTGAGGACTGTTACAGCGCACCCTGTGGAGGAGCAGGATGTCTCTGGCAGGAACTACCAGATTTCCGCGTTTAACTGCGCATGTGCGTACTCCGGAAATCGCTGTCCGATTTCCTCTGTGATAGCGGTGAGTGCTGATAGCCTCACCGTTATTATCATCGCAAAGTCCGGGCCAATTAATCTGTTTATCTTTAAAAATACACTTCTCTATGTATATCGTGTTGAAAATGTTGACAATGAAGTCTTCAGTACTCTACAGCCAGGCTTTTCGAGCTTTACTGGAAGATGATTCAGGACAGGAACATTTACAGCTGTATTTAGTTCTGTTTGACAGAAGAAAGGATGTAGAGCAGAGTTTTATTAATGACCAGTGAACCTTTGTCTTGGTTTTCTTCTCAATTTGCAAAACCTCTGAGCAAGCCTTTGACATATTGCGTTACTACTTCTGCATTCTTACAATCAACTGATCCTGCAGGGTTTTTTTTTTTAAAGATGTTGAATCATTACATCCTGCTGTAGTTCATTTTCTCTATTGGCTTTTGCCCTAAAAATGCCTCCTAATTATGTCTGATCAGTACAGATGGAAAGCATATTTAGGCTGTTGGGTCTCCGGGCCATGAAAGTATTACGAATATTATGGTTTCTTCCAGCTTAAATGTGCACAAGGTTGTAGCTTGTTGGTGACTGGCAAGGATCATCATGTGTAGAAGGATGGGGGCGGGGCGGGGGCGGGGGGGGATATTTTTGTATGCACGTGTATTGGGGAAGGTGCAGGAAGGAGCAACAACTTGTATTTATATAGCGCCTTTAACGTAGTGAAATGGCCAAAAGTGCTTCACAGGAGTACAAGGGGATTAAAAAATTTGCAGGGAAAAAAGAAGAATGTACCCTGTCAAGTGAGTGCAATTTAAGGGTAGCAAGCCTTTCTGATCTAGAGAGCAATGGGAAACAAATAGTAAAAGGCAAAAATTTGCAAGTAATCCAGCCCTTTTATGTCGCAACTTAGGTTCTGAGATAGATGCCACAATGAGTCTCGACTGCTGTTAGCTCTGCAGAAGTTGGGTCATTCATCTTTAGCAACAGTACTCTCCGCATAAGAATCATATGATAAAAATGCTTTAAATTAAAATATTAAAGGTTAATTTTTTATTGTTTTAAATTATGGTACACTTTTGTTGAATAAAGTTGTAGCAACAAAAAATCCATCATTTTAAATTTGAAGGTTTTGATTCCAAGTACTACAAAAATAATTTTAAAATGCAATAATTTGTTAATGAAAACATTGTTCGCAATACTACTAACCAGTGACATCACTAATTACAACAAAACTAGACTGGCATTGCACAAAGCACAGTTGACTTCCAATATGCATTGCTTACGTCTTGCTATTGAGGGAGTACAGCGAAGGTTCACCAGATTGATTCCAGGGACGTCAGGACTGACATATGAGGAGAGACTGGATCAACTGGGCTTGTGTCCACTGGAGTTTAGAAGAATGAGAAGGGATCTCATAGAAACATATAAAATTCTGACGGGATTGGACAGGTTAGAGGCAGGAAGAATGCTCCCATTGCTGGGGAATTCCAGAACCAGGGGTCACAGTCTAAGATTAAGGGGTAAGCCTTTTAGGACCGAGATGAGGAGAAACTTCTTCACTCAGAGAGTGGTTAACCTGTGGAATTCTCTACCACAGAAAGTTGTTGAGGCCAGTTTGTTAGATATATTCAAAAGGGAGTTAGATATGGCCCTTACGGCCAAAAGGATCAAGGGGTATGGAGAGGAAGCAGGAAAAAGGTACTGAGGTTGAATGATCAGCCATAATCAGCTCGAAGGGCCGAATGGCCTGCTCCTGCACCTAATTTCTATGTTTCTATGTCAGTGTGACTGCCAACATGCTTTGCAATTTGCGTTGTGACAAAAATGCCAACCATCACATTTTTGGAATAGGGGCTGTAGCTTCCAAAAATTCCAACAGTAAGAATTAGTGATGAAACAAAATTCAATATTTGCTGTGTAATTAAAAGACAAAAAACTTCATTTCTGAATACCAAGGTGATTGTTAAACACACTAATTGTAAAAATGACTGCCTATATCTTAGCCGCTTGTAATGTGTCTTTGGTTTGGTCAAATAATGCTGCAGTTTTAAAGTGGCACGGTTCTACAAGTGCTAGTTGCCACCTTTTGTGTCTCTTGTGTTCAGCTTTACTTTCATCAGAAAGCCACATGTAGCGCAGCCTTCCCAACTGAGATTCTGATGAAGGGCCACACCTGAAGAGTTGACTTTCATTTTTTTCAGATGTTGACTGTTTTTCTTTATAATTTCTAGCATTCATGTGTCTTAACTCTAAGATAGGTAATCTGACTTTTCGATCTTCAATGACACATGCTATCCCTTATCGGTGAACTGGCATTTTAAAGTTCGGAATTGAGTTGTGAACATTTTAAGCACATAAGATTCTTGCTCAGTTGACATTTTACACGTATCTTACTGCAATGAGTTCTGAATTTGACCCTTGTAGTGTTCCAGCTGGAAACCCCGTAACACAAAAAGAAAATAAATGGTCAAAGTACTTTTGTAGCTTTGTTTCCAATAGATACAAGACAAATTGTCGCTACATTAATGGAAATTTTGTGGCTTTAGAAAGAACTAATCTTGGTAGGTTGAAGCTTTAAAGTTTTTGAATCCGTGATGAAGATTTGATGAAAAGTGGAGAGGAAATTTGTATAACCTGCTTCCCTACAGAGGTGAAATAAATCTGAGTGGAATATCCTGAGGTAGACTGTGTATCCAGCTGGTAGACAAGGCTGAAAGAATGGAGCTTTTGTTGGCTGACCCTTATTAACTGAACAAAGTTTTGTATTTCTGTTGCTTCTTTGTAATCATGTTAACTATGAATGCAGTTTGCTTTTCCGTTGCATGACTGAGAGGAGCTATGGTAAGACATCCTTTTGGGGAGTTTGAGGCGTGTGTGTTGAACAGCCAGTCTCGTAGAGCTTTCATTATTCACTCCAGGTACCAGATTATACCGTGATGAACATTTATCTGTTGAAGTGTCCCCTTACCCTCTGAGTTGAACAAATGAAGTAGAGCTTGAAATGAAGACATTAAGAGCAATAACCAACAGAAATCATCAGTTAGCTAACATATTAGAAATGATCAATTTTTCAAGTCGTATATTTTAAATGGGTGTGTTTGATCTGATTTACCACCAGCAGAAGAAACTTCCTGTATGACTGTACAAAATGGAAACGCCCTCTAGTAGTTTCAACATGAATCTTAATCATGTGGCTAGTGATCTTTAAGTGAGTTCAGTCAAAGGCCCTATGCCCGAGTCCAATCACTTGTCTAATTGAAACATCTTTCCTCTTATTTGTATGTATCATTTTATTTTATGCAAGAGGTTTACAAGGTTTCATACAGAGTGCATGCTTTAGTACACATTTTGCAATACTTGCAGATTAATGTAGTGAGAGGATAAAACATAATTTATACATAGAAACATAGAAAATAGGTGCAGGAGTAGGCCATTCGGTCCTTTGAGCCTGCACCGCCATTCAATGAGTTCATGGCTGAACATGCAACTTCAGTATCCCATTCCTGCTTTCTCGCCATACCCCTTGATCCCCCTAGTAGTAAGGACTACATCTAACTCCTTTTTGAATATATTTAGTGAATTGGCCTCAACAACGTTCTGTGGTAGAGAATTCCACAGGTTCACCACTCTCTGGGTGAAGAAGTTTCTCCTCATCTCGGTCCTAAATGGCTTACCCCTTATCCTTTGACTGTGACCCCTGGTTCTGGACTTCCCCAACATTGGGAACATTCTTCCTGCATCTAACCTGTCTAAACCCGTCAGAATTTGAAATTTTCTATGAAATCCCCTCTCATTCTTCTGAACTCCAGTGAATACAAGCCCAGTTGATCCAGTCTTTCTTGATATGTCAGTCTCGCCATCCCGGGAATCAGTCTGGTGAACCTTCGTTGCACTCCCTCAATAGCAAGAACATCCTTCCTCAAGTTAGGAGACCAAAACTGTACACAATACTCCAGGTATGGCCTCACCAAGGCCCTGTACAAGTGTAGTAACACCTCCCTGCCCCTGTACTCAAATCCCCTCGCTGTGAAGGCCAACATGCCATTTGCTTTCTTAACCGCCTGCTGTACCTGCATGCCAACCTTCAATGACTGATGTACCATGACACCCAGGTCTCTTTGCACCTCCCCTTTTCCTAATCTGTCACCATTCAGATAATATTATGTCTCTGTTTTTACCACCAAAGTGGATAACCTCACATTTATCCACATTATACTTCATCTGCCATGCATTTGCCCACTCACCTAACCTATCCAAGTCACTCTGCAGCCTCATAGCATCCTCCTCGCAGCTCACACTGCCACCCAACTTAGTGTCATCCGCAAATTTGGAGATACTACATTTAATCCCCTCGTCTAAATCATTAATGTACAATGTAAACAGCTAGGGCCCCAGCACAGAACCTTGCAGTACCCCACGAGTCACTGCCTGCCATTCTGAAAAGTACCCATTTACTCCTACTCTTTGCTTCCTGTCTGCCAACCAGTTCTCAATCCATATCAGCACACTACCCCCAATCCCATGTGCTTTAACTTTGCACATTAATCTCTTGTGTGGGACCTTGTCGAAAGCCTTCTGAAAGTCCAAATACACCACATCAACTGGTTCTCCCTTGTCCACTCTACTGGAAACAGCCTCAAAAAATTCCAGAAGATTTGTCAAGCATGATTTCCCTTTCACAAATCCATGCTGACTTGGACCTATCATATCACCTCTTTCCAAATGCGCTGCAATGACATCCTTAATAATTGATTCCATCATTTTACCCACTACAGATGTCAGGCTGACCGGTCTATAATTCCCTGTTTTCTCTCTCCCTCCTTTTTTAAAAAGTGGGGTTACATTGGCTACCTCCACTCCATAGGAACTGATCCAGAATCTAAGGAATGCTGGAAAATGACTGTCGATGCATCCACTATTTCCAAGGCCACCTCCTTAAGTACTCTGGGATGCAGACCATCAGGCCCTGGGGATTTATCGGCCTTCAATCCCATCAATTTCCCCAACACAATTTCCTGACTAATAAGGATTTCCCTCAGTTCCTCCTCCTTGCTAGACCCTCTGACCCCTTTTATATCCGGAAGGTTGTTTGTGTCCTCCTTAGTGAATACCGAACCAAAGTACTTGTTCAATTGGTCCGCCATTTCTTTGTTCCCAGTTATGACTTCCCCTGATTCTGATTGCAGGGGACCTACGTTTGTCTTTACTAATCTTTTTCTCTTTACATATCTATCGAAGCTTTTGCAGTCCATTTTAATGTTCCCTGCAAGCTTCCTCTCGTATTCTATTTTCCCTGCCCTAATCAAACCCTTTGTCCTCCTTTTGCTGAGTTCTAAATTTCTCCCAGTCCCCGGGTTCACTGCTATTTCTGGCCAATTTGTATGCCACTTCCTTGGTTTTAATACTATCCCTGATTTCCCTTGATAGCCACGGTTGAGCCACCTTCCCTTTTTTTTATTTTTACGCCAGACAGGGATGTACAATTGTTGTAGTTCATCCATGCGGTCTCTAAATGTCTGCCATTGCCCATCCACTGTCAACCCCTTAAGTATCATTCGCCAATCTATCCTAGCCAATTCACGCCTCATACCTTCAAAGTTACCCTTCTTTAAATTCTGGACCATGGTCTCTGAATTAACTGTTTCATTCTCCATCCTAATGTAGAATTCCACCATATATTATGGTCACTCTTCCCCAAGGGGCCTCGCACAACGAGATTGCTAATTAATCCCCTCTCATTACACAGTCCTATACAATAGATTGACGAGCTGCTTGATGACTAGGGTCAGATCATCCTTGGTCAAAGGATGCTAGGGTCTTGCGAAAGGTGGATGAAGTGCTGAAATTGGTTATAGCAGCAACATGTCCTTTCCAACATTATGGAGAGCGCAATGGGCTATCTCCTTTGATAGCCCTGGGCTGGTCTGGGTTGTAGAAGCTTAAGGTGGGTGGGAGGCTGGCCTAATGAAGGGGCCCCATATTCCCTGATGTTTCTCCAGCTCCGATCACCGCCTGTACATACTTGCTCGTGAGATGTCCCTTGTGCTTATGCCATATATTTGTTGTGGGGGGTATTGAATTGTGCCACAACAAGGAGATGCAGCATCTTGCTGCCAGCAAGATCTGTGTGAACTTTGAAGTGGTGTGGGTTACTTTGACTAATTATACATGGGCTCAGGTCCAGAGGGATGATTGCTTAAGTGTCTTCCTTCTTTCTGATAGGGTTGCTTTAGGTTGGATTTTAAAGAGCACAATGGCGTCTTGTACATAGCAGTAGTCATCATGTTGAATAATATAATTTGCCAATCATATGCTGGAAGGAAGCAATACAGCCCTGGTGGAGCAGTTTTTCCAACCCAGGCTGCCCTTCAATTGCCAGGAAATTGGTTGCTTCTCTATACACACTTTTTTTTAATGGGATGACGCTTGCTCAAGAAATTCACATGCTTGGTTAAAAGATGGGCTTTAAGGGCCCAAGTTTCGAGCCGCGCCTAGAACGGCACAGTCCCGACCTGGACACCCGTTTTTCGCGCCACAAAGTGCGCCTAAAAAAAACCTCCATATTCTTCACCTCCCTGCAGGTCCTCTGGCCCTCGGCGCAGCGCAGCAGGAGCTGTAGGGGGGGCGGAGCCAGGTCCCTGCGCTGAAAACAGTGCCGGGACCTCTGCACATGCGCGCTACAGTGGGCACGCAAGTGCAGTAGCTCCAGGCGCCCGAAACTGTGTGGGAGGGGTCCGAAGCACGCAGCCCCTAGCCCTGGCCGAATGGCCTCACTGGGATTGCGTGAATAAGGCTCCTCCCACGGCCAGCTCCTGCTTCCTCCCGACCCGACTCGACTCCCGCTTCTCCCCCCCCCCCCCAGGACTGGACCCGACCCGACACCCGCTCTCGCTCCCCCCCGACTGGACCCGACCCGACTCCCGCTCCCGCTCCCCACCCGACTGGACCCGACTCCCGCTCCCGCTCCCCCCCGACTGGACCCGACCCGACCTGACCCGACTCCCGCCCCCACCCCCGGACTGGATCCAACCTGGCCTCCCTCTCCCCGACCTGGCCTCCCTCTCCTCGACTTGGCCTCCCTCTCCCCGACCCGGCCTCCCTCTCCCCGACCCGGCCTCCCTCTCCCCGACCCGGCCTCCCTCTCCCCGACCCGGCCTCCCTCTCCCCGACCCGGCCTCCCTCTCCCCGACCCGGCCTCCCTCTCCCCGACCCGGCCTCCCTCTCCCCGACCCGGCCTCCCTCTCCCCGACCCGGCCTCCCTCTCCCCGACCCGGCCTCCCTCTCCCCGACCCGGCCTCCCTCTCCCCGACCCGGCCTCCCTCTCCCCGACCCGGCCTCCCTCTCCCCGACCCGGCCTCCCTCTCCCCGACCCGGCCTCCCTCTCCCCGACCCGGCCTCCCTCTCCCCGACCCGGCCTCCCTCTCCCCGACCCGGCCTCCCTCTCCCCGACCCGGCCTCCCTCTCCCCGACCCGGCCTCCCTCTCCCCGACCCGGCCTCCCTCTCCCCGACCCGGCCTCCCTCTCCCCGACCCGGCCTCCCTCTCCCCGACCCGGCCTCCCTCTCCCCGACCCGGCCTCCCTCTCCCCGACCCGGCCTCCCTCTCCCCGACCCGGCCTCCCTCTCCCCGACCCCGACCCGACCCAACGCCACCTACCTGTAAATCTGGTGCTGGGGACGGTCCCTGCCCGAAGTCTCTGGCCCGGCCCGTTCAGCCTTCGGTCCCGACGGCAAACCGCTGCCTGAAAGGCCTGCCTGAAGCACTTTCACACAGGTAGGAATATGGTTTATTTAATCTTTTCTTTGCTTATAAATTTTTATTCAGGTTGGATTTATTTGTATAAGTATAACTAAGGATTTATTGTAGAATTTAATGACTCCCACCCCCCCCCCTCGTTCCCGAAGTCTAAATTGTAACCTGCGCCTGATTTTTTAATGTGTAGACAAGGTTTTTTCAAGTGTACAAAAATCTTCACTTACTCCATTCTAAGTTAGTTTGGAGTACGTTTTCACTGTGGAAACTTTGAAATCAGGCGTCAGTGGCCGGACATGCCCCCTTTTGAAAAAAAAATTCTGTTCCAAAGTGAAACTGTTCTACCTGACTAGAACTGCAGAAAACTAAATGTGGAGAATTCCGATTTCTAAGATACTCCATTCTACACCAGTTGCTCCTAAAAAATCAGGAGCAAATCATGTGGAAACTTGGGACCTAAGTGCCTGGATGTAACTGGCTACACCCAAACTCCCAGCCTTTCCCAGGTAAAGCTGCCTCTTCTGCCCCCACCCCAACCCCACCTTTTTACCCTTTCTATCATATGTACTCATCATGCAGTCCCTTGGGGTCGAGGATGACTTGCTTCCACACTAAAAATGAGTACTCGGGTGACTGATGAACTCACTTTGAACGGTGGAAAATGCCTGTGCGTGAATTCTTTTAAAGTGGGGTGGCCGTTGCACACCAGCCACCACATGGGCTTGATGGAGCAAGATCTTGGTCCAGTGGCAAGGGGATCCAAGACGACTGGAGACCAGGCTCCGCCGCATGTGCCAATACATACACACAAACTCAAACATACTCCTACTGTCTTCCTTCCTTCCTCCTTCCCACAGGACACTCTACGTGGAATTCATAGTACGCAATGTGAGCCTCCCAATCTCACAGCCTTGCTATTGGCCCGTGCTGCACCTTCCCTTGGTCTTGTCCACGCTGTTCCACCTCTGGGCTCCGACCTCCTCGCCGCTTCCGACCTCCACGGTGTTGATTCTGCTGCTGCGGTAGCTAGTTTTTTTCGATTTGCTCTCATGCTCCAAACTACTCCTCTGACTGTCCCATGAAGTCGGGCTTTTCTTGATTTGCCTACAGCTCCAGCCTCACGCTCCAAACTGCTCCTCTGACTGTATTACATATGTACTAACCTACAGATGGAACAACCTGCCCATCTTCCTGCTGGGGAGAAGGAGCAATGGTGGGCTGCATCTTTCAACCTTTAAACAGTTCTTGGCAGCCGAACTCCAGGACACAATTGTCTGGATCATGGTTTCTCCCCTCACCTCACATCCCTCCTCAAAACCTTTGTCTTGGCATAAAAGTATTTCACTTTACCAAATCTACAAGAACCCACCCACACAAACCTCCTCCTCCTTTCCATACATTTTTTGTAGTGGCAAATGGAAGAAATTGAGTTTGACTGTCTTTGGTATACACAGACTGAATTTACACTGGAATAAATCAGTCTTTCCTGGTGGGTGGGTTTGTTCATAATTTTGTGAAGTTTTTAAGAATACATGCTGATGGGTTCCACAATGTGAATTAACATTGCTGCCATCAGACTGTTCTCATCTGAGATATTAATCCTGTTGGTTTAGTTAAAAAGTTTAAAAAGTGAAATCCATCATGTTTTAGACCAGCGTTGTGGGGAGACAGTCTATTTGTATCTTTCATGGAAGTTGCCCAAGGGTTAGGTGAAGATTATCATTGGTAATTTTATGTATCTGATCTGTATGATCAGAGCCAACAATCTGATGTATAGTATTGTGAATGTTGAATTCTAGATATTCCACAACACAGTTAGTGAAATCTATAAAATCATTTACTGCTAGAAAACTCGTACTAAACTTGCCTTTCGGCGAGTCTTGAGATAAAGCATTCTTTGAACGTGTTCATCTCTAATTTTGATATTTTCTTTAAATGCTGACTGCAATTCAGACAGGTATTACACAGAAAAAATCCTGTGGTATTTCAAAATATAATTCAGCTGACAGCAGTTAGGTTAACTTCCATCTAATTTGAGCATTGTCGAAACGGAAACTTCCTGGAACACATCGCTGGGTTATTGTCATTAATAAGTGCTTCCTCATGATCACCAATGGGCTCAGTTGGAGAATAAGATTTAGATTGGCAAAAGACTGAAGCACAACATGTGGACGTGGAAAAGATCCTTAATGAGAGAAATAGACTTTACCACATGTTGGGGGAATTTTGATGTGCCATTTGCAAATTTGCACCCGTTACAAACAAGGTGCTGTTTGTTCAACCTCATTCATCTGAAATATTTTGGTATGATGCAGAATTGCTAGCTATAGCGACCAGTTAATTGTTTAAAGAGTAAGTCTTGGGGCTAGAAATTTGGTTCTCAGCGATAACTATTTTTTTGCCAAAATTACTGTTGGTTATGAGGCCGTAAATTCAAGATTTAATTTGCGCATTGTTAAAAATCAGTGTTGCACGAGGATTCCCGGCGCAAACCGTGATCCTTGCCAACTTTAGTCTGAGGCCGATACTGCTGCAAGTTGGGTCCAGGGAGAGCGGAAAAGCACCTAAAAAATAAATTGGATAAAACAAACAACAACAAAAAATTCACAAAACATTTACAAGACACTTGTATCTCGCGAATCGCTGCAAAAGAATTTAAAAAATAAAAACTTTAAATTACTTTTTTTGCAAATCTTCATACTTACTGCTGCTCCAAGGGATGCAACGCAGCTTTTTCCCTGGCGGTCTTTTTCATGCAAAATATTTCGCGCACAGAGCCAAATTTTTGGTGAAAGCAATATTCCAAGTCTTGCACGGCGGCGCTCCTCTCTGCAGCAGTATTTGAAAACCACCGCCGCAAACTTCTCCGAATTTTCTACCGACTGAGTTTTTGCCAAAAAAGGTGAAATAGCACCAAAAACCCGGTTGCAAAATCGCTGAATTTCTAGCCCTATATTTGCAAAGCACTCTAAAATTCGAAACTACTCTTTTATTAATCTTCCACCACTGACTGACATAACCCAGATTGCTAGCAACCAGATGAGGCTAAAACGATCAGCTGATAAGCCAGTGGCCAGAAAGGCTTGCTTTTTTCCTGGATCTTAACACTTGTTGGAGGTCTAATGGTGCCGGTAAAAGTACTGCACCAGCAGCGGGTAAATTAAGCAGGCCCTTTGACATCATCATGTACGTGCCCTGTTCCATTTATGTTTTGCATGTTGTGATGGTACCAACTGATGGCATCATGCCACAGTTGGCTTGCTTATGTATTGTGCCCAAATTGTCACAACCAGTAATGCTTTCCCTTTGTCACCAGTTCACATTGCCCGGCAGCACAAATTTACAGCAGGAGATTGGCACTCTTGGGCTGCTCTCACCAAACCAGCCTACAATGTGAAAGTTCCTCTATAATGAAAGAAAGATAGATGTAGCAAAATCTGGTTTGATATTTTTAAAAGCATCATTTTTTTTCCAGTATATAAAAATGTGCTTTTATTAATAAAAAAAAAAACACCTCCTAGACTTGGCTTCCCCTTTAAATCTGGTGTACTCTTGAGATTGCACAGCAATCAGGTGGTTAATATTAATTAAAGTAGTATTATTTGGGTAACTAACTGCACTGAAGGGCTCTCTTACAGAGTGAATAATGGATGCATTGTTCAGAAAGCTTTTTAAGAGGATGGCTGTTTTCTTCTTTCCTTATGGTTTTCCTTATGCTTCTTAGGTAGTATGACTATTTTGCTCGATGAATACAGCATTACCTTTTCCAGCTGCACGCTTTCCAGCACTATTGGATTTGTACCACACAATTTGAACAGCTGAAACTTGCCCCAGAGAATCCTGGTTTGTTTTTTGTTGCAGTGTGGTCCGGATATAAAGCTGCAGAGCAGGTCATTCTGTATTTCTGTTAGCTTTCAGCAGTAGAGACAGTCAGGTGAACAGCTAAGCAAAATATCAAAATACTTTACAAATGCAAATGTGGTTGTGGCAGATGTTTGCACTTCTTTGTTACCGTTGCTTATCCAGAATGGCATTTGATATTTGAAACCTGCTGTTTATAATTTTATGTCGAGACTGCAGTTTTATCAAATGAAACCATCTTAATGACTATTCTGCTGGATTGAAAAGTTTTAATTTTCTTCTTCACGTATATCACTACACCTTGGGTTCTTCCGAACAGTTTTTAACTCCCTAATCTCCCCGCTCAATGATTGGACTTGTATTATTCTTTATATGGCACCCTCCACACTCTTCGCCTTGTCACATGTAGGTGCCCATCATTACAATTTCCCCCTCTTTCTCTCCCCTCCTTTCTCTCTGTCCCCCAAAAAGAAAGAACTTGTATTTACTTGGTGCCTTCTCATGCAGGAAGGAGCGTGCTTGGCCTGCATTAGCCCAAATTTGACTCAAACAATCTAATGAAGGAAACATTAAAGATAATTCTTTGTTTTGGTATTGTATTAAGGGACAACTGCTAACACTGTCTAATTTTTACACACATCCATTTGCCACTTTTTCTATTTCACAGTGGCGTTATGCTATGCTGGAAATGACAGTCCAGAAACTACTTGAAAAAGATCACAAAATACCGTTCAGCATTGGTGACCCATATTAAAGGTTTTCGATCTTTCATTCCCTAAATAGGGTAACAGCATCATGGAGAAATGCAAAATTGGGGAAACTTTGTCCTAATCAATGTATGAATGTATTATTTATCCAGATCAACTGGAGCAGCTATCCTAATCACCCTATTTTTTGGGCAACTTATTTGGGACCTGTCGAGTGAACATATTCCACAGGCAGTATGGTAAAGTAACTGAAACATTGGATCTATAAACAGTAACATGAACATTTTGTTTTAAGACTCACCAGTTAATTGCAGTCTTGCCATCTTAAAAATACAATGGATGAATGCAGGCTCTGCCAATCTATTGCATGTTTTATGTCAATGCCCGATTTCTTTGGAAGGGCTGCACTGCAAATTGCATCTTGAAGATCCCTCTGGATGGCACTAAGAGTGATGTCAGTTTTGGTGAATGGGATTTTTTAACATTCTTCAAAGCGGTTTAAATGAAGTTGGAAATGTCATTATGTTTATCCCAGCAAGGGGTTTAAAGTGCAGAACAAATGTTAAAGCAGAACTTCAGGCAGTGATACTGCAGAGCTAGCTCACTTTTCACAGTCGAGTTGTCATTCGGTGTATGGTCATCAAGGAAAATTGCATACAGTACAAACTCCATGATCCTAAATATATACTGATTACAAACAGTACAATCTGATAAATCCGTACAGATTGTATACCATATGAACCGTGATCTTAAATACATACTGACTGCATACAGTACAATCTGATCTTAAATCCGTACAGATTGTATACAGTATGAATACTGTGATCTTAAATACATTGTATCCAGTACAAATTCTGATCCTAAATACTTTTCCTTTGCTAACATTCCTTCACAGCTTGACCCTAGCTTTATGACTCCTTTTAGAAATCTGGAATACATACTCTAAATCCCCTAGGTGTATTTTAAATTGCTTTTCAAACAGCTCTGTATACTGTAGCAGCTCACGATGAGACCATGCAAGGGCATAATAAAAAATATAGTGGGATAAATTTATAAAACACTCGTCTGAATGTCCGGTTCTACTTACATCAGATATTAAAACTCCATGCAGCTGTTGTAGGTCCGCACAGAGTCTCAGGTGTGCTAGCGTGTGGCTAAGATGTGATTTCTCCACATACAATCTTCCATGTAATATTATCTCAGTGTCAGCCAGATTGCTGTGCAAAGATGACCAGGAGTATTTGCCAGGGGTCTGGCAGCAGGTTGCTGCTCCTCTCTTTTGGAGATGCCTGATGCTGTGGAAAGAGACAATATAATTGTGAAACAAACTACTAGAAAACTTTGTGCCAGCTATTACTCATTGTTTTGCTTTTCGTTTCTAGTTATGTTTAATGGAATAATTGTATATTTGCCTGCTTTCTTGAGTTGGAATGGCAGTATTTCTTTGTTTGTCTAAACCTGAAGTTATGCGACACAGCATTTTTTTTTTCAAGTTTTAAAGAAAATTCCCTGTGTGTCAATACTATGCAGCACAATTCTCAGTGGTCATACCAATTCCCAGAACAACTGCACCAAAAACTCTGCAAATTTCTCCCCAATATGTGCCTGGAAGGTGGGGAAATGGTCAGTCCAGATGGTGGTTTTACCCTTTTGTTTTTACTTTAACCTCCTTGTAGTCAGTGACCGTATTGTACTTTGCATATACAGAAGTGTTTCCACTTAGTATATCTGCTATAAATCTAAATCTGCGATTGGCATTTAGGCAGACGCAATCTGATAATTGAGAAGGGAGGCACCTGCTGAAGAGTTGGTGCAACTGCAGGGATGCAATCCTTTGCATTAATGCTCCTTTGATATTGCACAAGATTTATTTGAATTCATATTTTTTACCTCGTGCAATACTAAAATGTGACAAAATCTAATTGAAATGCAAATGTTTTTTATAGAGATTACAGTATACTGAATATTGGGGTGTGATCACTGTGTTGTAATGCTTTGGCATTGCTGAGGTTCTTGGCTGATACCTTTTGCTGTTAACTTCAATTTTCTATGTGCTAATTACCTAATGTGTAGAGACTTAAAGAAAACTATTCTACAACACAATTTCTGTCCCCACCCTGGTACCTTTCTTTCCAAAACAGTTGGAACAGACTGTTTTAATTTTTTTTTTGTTCACCGCCCACTTCAAACATTTCCTTTTTTAAATGAAAGTGCTACATTTTTCTTCACTTTTTTTTAAACATTTCTGGCCTCCCTCCTGTTGCCACCTGTGTCACTCCACAACTTCATCAAGTTCACACCAGTAAATTGAGCCAAAAAATTGGCAAGTAATTATAAATTGAACTCTGAAATTTTGTTGTGTGTGTGCGCGAACAAATAGAATATATGCCTGGGGCTGCTTTGCAGAACATAAATCACAAGCATTGTGCTGCTACAACTCGGTGATGTGGCTGATCGTCCTTATTTTGGTTTTCCATAAACCGCCATTGTGCTGTTGGGCTGCTGAGGGGGCACTTGGGGTGTGTGGTGCATCATCAATATAGTGGGATTTCAAGTAGCTGTAGTTTGGCGAAGTACAAGACTTGTGCCCGCCTAAAGTTGAGACCAAATAAATGTTTTATAGCAAATACAAATTAGAATTTCATGTACAAGATTCTTGCCATTTCTGTGTAACTTTGAAATGAGAAAATATAAACACTGCCAAAGTAGGCTGGAAGGTAGTTCAGGGTGAGTCCCATGCATCAATGATTTATGAAGCAGTGCACAGTCTCGATTGTAGTAAATTAATGGGACAAATTAATGAATTGAAAGAACTAACCTCAGGAAAGAAGAAAGAACTTGTGTACCACATTATCATGTCCTGAAGATGTTCCAACACACTTCACACCCAATGAAATATTTCTTGCGTGTTGTCACTGTTATATAGGTAAATAAGGGAGCCAACTAACCTACTGCAAAGTTGCACAAAAGCAAATGTGATGAATGACCAATTAAAGTGTTTCTGATGGTGTTAATTGAGCAACTCAGAGTGCTGCCCCCCTTCTGTGCTGCACTGAAATGTCAGTCTCGATGGAGCGGAAGTTGCTAATCAAGAAGATCTGGTCTGGGGGAAGATCTGGTCCTCCATTCCTGGCCCACTGGCTATTCAACATGTCAACAGCAACTTTCATATAAGCTGCACTTCAAGCACACTATACCCCACCAGATCAGGCAACTTCCAAAGCCCTGAGGGCATCACCAATACCTGCTTGACTCTGTCACTATATCTGTTCCTGAGGGTTGTCCATAAACCCGGCCATGTAGTAAAGCTTGCTTACTAGAGTGTAACATGTAGACTTTATACCATGAATGTAATGGTAACTATGTTGCACCCTCCCTGGTGCAAGGGTCAAGGATGTCTCGGAGCGGGTGCAGGACATTCTAAAAAGGGAGGGAGAACAGCCAATTGTCGTGGTGCACATTGGTACCAACGACATAGGTAAAAAAAGGGATGAGGTCCTACGAAACGAATTTAAGGAGCTAGGAGCTAAATTTAAAAAGTAGGACCTCAAAAGTAGTAATCTCGGGATTGCTACCAGTGCCACGTGATCGTCAGAGTAGGAATCGCAGGATAGTGCAGATGAATACGTGGCTTGAGCAGTGGTGCAACAGGGAGGGATTCAAATTCCTGGGGCATTGGAACCGGTTCTGGGGGAGGTGGGACCAGTACAAACCGGACAGTCTGCACCTGGGCAGGACCGGAACCAATGTCCTAGGGGGAGTGTTTGCTAGTGCTGTTGGGGAGAATTTAAACTGATATGGCAGGGGGATGGGAACCAATGCAGGGAGACAGAGGGAAACAAAAAGGAGGCAAAAGCAAAAGACAGAAAGGAGATGAGGAAAAGTGGAGGGCAGAGAAACCCAAGGCAAAGAACAAAAAGGGCCACTGTACAGCAAAATTCTAAAAGGACAAAGGGTGTTAAAAGAACAAGCCTGAAGGCTTTGTGTCTTAATGCAAGGAGTATCCGCAATAAAGTGGATGAATTAACTGTGCAAATAGATGTTAACAAATATGATGTGATTGGGATTACGGAGACGTGGCTCCAGGATGATCAGGGCTGGGAACTCAACATCCAGGGGTATTCAACATTCAGGAAAGATAGAATAAAAGGAAAAGGAGGTGGGGTAGTATTGCTGGTTAAGGAGCAAATTAAGGCAATAGTTCGGAAGGACATTAGCTTGGATGATGTGGAATCTATATGGGTAGAGCTGCAGAATACCAAAGGACAAAAAACGTTAGTGGGAGTTGTGTACAGACCTCCAAACAGTAGTAGTGATGTTGGGGAGGGCATCAAACATGAAATTAGGGGTGCGTGCAATAAAGGTGCAGCAATTATAATGGGTGACTTTAATATGCACATAGATTGGGTTAACCAAACTGGAAGCAATACGGTAGAGGAGGATTTCCTGGAGTGCATAAGGGATGGTTTTTTAGACCAATATGTCGAGGAACCAACTAGGGGGGAGGCCATCTTAGACTGGGTGTTGTGTAATGAGAGAGGATTAATTAGCAATCTCGTTGTGCGAGGCCCCTTGGGGAAGAGTGACCATAATATGGTGGAATTCTGCATTAGGATGGAGAATGAAACAGTTAATTCAGAGACCATGGTCCAGAACTTAAAGAAAGGTAACTTTGAAGGTATGAGGCGTGAATTGGCTAGGATAGATTGGCGAATGATACTGAAGGGGTTGACTGTGGATGGGCAATGGCAGACATTTAGAGACCGCATGGATGAACTACAACAATTGTACATTCCTGTCTGTCGTAAAAATAAAAAAGGGAAGGTGGCTCAACCGTGGCTATCAAGGGAAATCAGGGATAGCATTAAAGCCAAGGAAGTGGCATACAAATTGGCCAGAAATAGCAGAGAACCCGGGGACTGGGAGAAATTTAGAACTCAGCAGAGGAGGACAAAGGGTTTGATTAGGGCAGGGAAAATGGAGTACGAGAAGAAGCTTGCAGGGAACATTAAGACGGATTGCAAAAGTTTCTATAGATATGTAAAGAGAAAAAGATTAGTAAAGACAAACGTAGGTCCCCTGCAGTCAGAATCAGGGGAAGTCATAACGGGGAACAAAGAAATGGCGGACCAATTGAACAAGTAATTTGGTTCGGTATTCACTGAGGAGGACACAAACAACCTTCCGGATATAAAAGGGGTCGGAGGGTCTAGTAAGGAGGAGGAACTGAGGGAAATCCTTATTAGTCGGGAAATTGTGTTGGGGAAATTGATGGGATTGAAGGCCGATAAATCCCCAGGGCCTGATGGACTGCATCCCAGAGTACTTAAGGAGGTGGCCTTGGAAATAGTGGATGCATTGACAGTCATTTTCCAACATTCCATTGACTCTGGATCAGTTCCTATGGAGTGGAGGGTAGCCAATGTAACCCCACTTTTTAAAAAAGGAGAGAGAGAGAAAACAGGGAATTACAGACCGGTCAGCCTGACATCGGTAGTGGGTAAAATGATGGAATCAATTATTAAGGATGTCATAGCAGTGCATTTGGAAAGAGGTAATATGATAGGTCCAAGTCAGCATGGATTTGTGAAAGGGAAATCATGCTTGACAAATCTTCTGGAATTTTTTGAGGATGTTTCCAGTAGAGTGGACAAGGGAGAACCAGTTGATGTGGTATATTTGGACTTTCAGAAGGCTTTCGACAAGGTCCCACACAAGAGATTAATGTGCAAAGTTAAAGCACATGGGATTGGGGGTAGTGTGCTAACATGGATTGAGAACTGGTTGTCAGACAGGAAGCAAAGAGTAGGAGTAAATGGGGACTTTTCAGAATGGCAGGCAGTGACTAGTGGGGTACCGCAAGGTTCTGTGCTGGGGCCCCAGCTGTTTACACTGTACATTAATGATTTAGACGAGGGGATTAAATGTAGTATCTCCAAATTTGCGGATGACACTAAGTTGGGTGGCAGTGTGAGCTGCAAGGAGGATTCTATGAGGCTGCAGAGCGACTTGGATAGGTTAGGTGAGTGGGCAAATGCATGGCAGATGAAGTATAATGTGGATAAATGTGAGGTTATCCACTTTGGTGGTAAAAACAGAGAGACAGACTATTATCTGAATGGTGACAGATTAGGAAAAGGGCAGGTGCAAAGAGACCTGGGTGTCATGGTACATCAGTCATTGAAGGTTGGCATGCAGGTACAGCAGGCGGTTAAGAAAGCAAATGGCATGTTGGCCTTCATCGCGACGGGATTTGAGTACAAGGGCAGGGAGGTGTTGCTACAATTGTACAGGGCCTTGGTGAGGCCACACCTGGAGTATTGTGTACAGTTTTGGTCTCCTAACCTGAGGAAGGACATTCTTGCTATTGAGGGAGTGCAGCGAAGGTTCACCAGACTGATTCCCGGGATGGCGGGACTGACCTATCAAGAAAGACTGGATCAACTGGGCTTGTATTCACTGGAGTTCAGAAGAATGAGAGGGGACCTCATAGAAACGTTTAAAATTCTGACTGGGTTAGACAGGTTAGATGCAGGAAGAATGTTCCCAATGTTGGGGAAGTCCAGAACCAGGGGACACAGTCTAAGGATAAGGGGGAAGCCATTTAGGACCGAGATGAGGAGGAATTTCTTCACCCAGAGAGTGGTGAACCTGTGGAATTCTCTACCACAGAAAGTTGTTGAGGCCAATTCACTAAATATATTCAAAAAGGAGTTAGATGAAGTCCTTACTACTAGGGGAATCAAGGGGTATAGTGAGAAAGCAGGAATGGGGTACTGAAGTTGCATGTTCAGCCATGAACTCATTGAATGGCGGTGCAGGCTAGAAGGGCCGAATGGCCTACTCCTGCACCTATTTTCTATGTTTCTATGTTTCTAAGAAGAAATTGCAATAGAGAGATGCGGTTTCTGTTCCTCTGAACAGTGTTAATAGAGCTATTGGCCAATTATGATGACTTTATGTGGGGAAGAAGATGGGGAAAGAAATGTATCTTCTCGGCACCACACCTTTGATACATTGTTAGTGTCTGTTAAGAGTGATGAATTCAAAATTGAAGAAATAATGATTGAGCATGCAATGTTCTTCAAGATTTAAAATCTTTTCCATTACAAGTGCATGTGATTTTGCAGATGTTGATTGCAAATAAAGTCTTGTGTTTCAATGGTTGCAAAATATAATGCATTAAATCATTTTGAAGAATGTAAAATAGAAAAAGGCATTTTTTAATACAGTTTTAAAAAAAAAAGATTGGAATCCAATTTTTTTACGTATCTATAAAGCAACCCATATAAAATTGTCTCCGGAAAAGAATCGTAATCTTGTGGCTAGTGTACAATGTTTCCTCCTTGTATGCTTAGTGTTTCTCTTGCCCCTTTCCTTTGTAGACACCATGCACAAAGCAGGAAAATGGAGTGACTGCACAACCCTGAATGTGTGATGTCTTATTTTGTGGTTGCAGTAGTTTTTGCAGCAGCGCCTGAGATCCTGCTGTGTTTGGCCTGCTGTGATGTTCATTCAAGTAGATGAACAGGATTTTAGTCTTAAGCATTTGAACGGTTCTAATGGGACCATTCTGAAAGTAGAAGCTTGTTCAATTTTACATTGACAAGTATACGTATCGTGCGTTTTTCAGAGAAAATTGTATTTCTGATTACTTGTGATGGTTTTAAAAGATGAGGAAATAGTTACTTGCTGTGTTTTTAACTATAATCAATCTAATTGAATTTATGAAATGTAAAATGTAATGTCTATACCATACCTTGTTAAAATTGTTTTTAACATGTCCTGCTTGATTTTTTTTTTGTAAACAGGTTCCAACTCTCTGTGAAGACCTATTATCATCAGTAGATCAGCCGCTAAAGATCGCCAGGGATAAAGTAGTGGGAAAGGATTACTTACTTTGTGACTATAATAGAGATGGTGACTCATACAGGTGAGATAATTGAAATGGAAAAAATCTTGTTAACCAAAATACCAGCACAAACTTTGAAGCTGTTAACATTTTGGTACTTAAGTGTACAACTTGCACCCCTGCTCCATCTCCAGCTAGAGCCCAGGTATCCAGCTCTTGAAGCCCTGAGAACTCCGCTGCTGTTTGCCCTTGCATTTCTCACTCGCTGATTTATCCTGTTTGAATTTCATGAGCCTGGAAGTTTGGAAAGGAATAATTTTAGCACTGTTGGGTTGGAAATTTGGAAAGGGATGTTGAATCATTGGTGGGTGAATCCTGAATCAGAATACCAAGGTCTTTTAGTATCAGCAACTTAAGATATATGAAATTTTTACAAATTTGGTCCTGGGATGTGGGCGTCGCTGGCAAGGCCAGCATTTATTGCCCATGAGAAAGTGGTGGTGAGCCGCCTGCTTGAACCGCTGCAGCCCATGTGGTGAAAGTATTCCCACAATGCTGTTGGGGGGGGGGGGGGGAGTTCCAGGATTTTGGCACAGCGACAATGAAGGAACGGTGATACATTTCCAAGTCAGGATGGTGTATAACTTGGGGGGAAACTTGCAGGTGATCCCATGCACCTGCTGCCCTTGTCCTAGGTAGTAGAGGTCGCGGGTTTGGGAGGTTCTGCTTTAGATGGTATGCACTACAGCCAAAGTGTGCCGTGGTGGCGGGAGTGAATGTTTGTGTGGTGGATGGCGTGCCAATCAACGAATGACAACATTGATTTAAACTTCATATGTGGTCCTGAGGCTCCACAGCATGTACTTGTGACCCAAGGAGATGAAAGTTTGAATACCTCTAGCTTAAATTCTTAACTACATTGTTCCATTTTGAAACCATTTGAAACTGTTCATATCTCAATGTAATCATAGTCTCTAGGAAGCCTTATTTTAGTTTTACTTGTTACTGATTCCACTGTGATACTTAACACCCAGACTTAAGTAAGCAAGAAAAGAAAAAGTGAGAGTGCTCCCACTGATCCAAGACTGATATTAATTAAGGCATGTCACCTATCCAAGCAAAAAAAAACCGTAGGAGCTCTGGGGAAGGGGGCTATATGCCCCTGGGTATACACATGATGATAATTGCAGTTTACCATTCCCATTGAATAGATTTAACCAATGATGAGTCATTTGAGATGACTCCCTTACCAGCATGGACAAGATCATGATCACCAAAAGGCTCTGATCACCAATTGATTGCTCTTGATATACAATCCAAGGTATCTTACTCTGTCAGCGTATCTGCTTTTAAATGTCTGGTCTTCCACTCGGCTTGTAGGTAACACTCTTGAAGATCCTCTTTACAGAGAGATATCTCTCTAGTTGATTTTATATATTGATCAGAAGAGCCTCAGGCTTGTGGTTAGATATCTCTGATCCTGTGGATGGCATGATTCCTTATGTGACGGGAGGGAAGGTTTCACACTTGGGTTAAAAAGAGCTGCTTTCATTACTTTTCTGATTGAAAAGAACTGGGTACTGGTACTGCTGGCCATGGAAGAAATCAATCATGCACCAGATTCTTTCTTGCTTCCACTTTACTTGTCACTCGAGTGACAGCTGGTGGACTATACATTTAGTGGAGCAGTGGTAAGCTACTTTATTTAGTCTTCGGCTAGCCTGATGAGTTTTGTAGTGTGGAGATAAAACTAGAAATGGAAAATATCTGCACATTTCACTTCTTTAAAAGCTTAATCTAGTTTTAATGGCTTTTAAAATGTTACAACTTTAATTTTGCCTTTCATATTTTTTTATTTAAATAAAATCTGCCAATTTTTGAATTGAGTGGATTGTCTAGTGACGTGGCACAAGATGACTAATTCTGGAATTAATCCATGCTGTTTTTAGGAAGCAATGGAGTATTCTATACACAAGGATCATAATGTTCCTAAAGATTTGTAAGTGGGGCATCTCTGGATATTAGAATAACCTTTTCTTCAATTCTCATACTTACATTCATTACCAATGCACTAACACAATATCTGGGACATGGTCTAGTTTCTGAAAGAAATACATTTGCGGCTTCAGATTTCTCACGTTGTTTTCTTCTGAGTTTTACACAGGCTTTCTTTCCTGAATTTCTCTTAAATGAAATCCTTATGGGGAAACTGGTGCCAGCTACACAGTTTGAAATCGTTAGCTTCAGCAAAAAGCATTCTCTGTGGAAATAATACATTTTCCTTCTAGTCACAGTGACTAGGGCCATGTGGCTTTCTGTTGCACACATAAAATGCACTTTAACTTGTTAACCCAGTTTTTAATCCCATACTAGGTATCTATATATAAAATGTTTGTAGAGTGATTTTCCGTGAGGTTGACTGGCTCCAGATAAGCTCCCTGGCTGGTCTGAAGTTGTATTCCCTGTTAAAAATGCATGGATACATTCCAGGATGCAGGCATCTCTTCCTTGTTGGCAGCAGCATTGGAGTGATGGAGACCTGAAATAGCAGGAGTGCAACAGAAAGCCATATGGCCCAAGCCATTCTGTTTGGGGGAAGAAAGCAGAATATAGTCAAATATATTCTTCTTTGCATAGACCTCGGAGGAAAGGAGGAAGGAAATTGAATAAAAAACCCACTCACCTCCCCCCCCCCCCCCTTTTCCCCCTCCTTCTAGTTGACACCTGTACACAATGTGATTTGCATTTGTACGTTCTGTTTTTGAGCTGTGTTGTGTTGAGACCGAGGTAAATAGGCGTCATTGAGACCTGACCCCAGTGCAGCTCATTATTCTCGAGTTGATTTAGTTGTAATTATTGAATATGGAATGCTTGGTGTCTATTGTTGCCATGGCAATTGGAACTCTTGATGTATTTTACAAATTAAAATGTGCAACATGTACCCACATACGCTGGGACTCTGAAGATCACTTGTTCTTAATATGAAAGAACATTTGTCAGAATTTAGTGTCTATAAATGTTAATGCTCATTGAAATTTGTGGTGTTTGGAAGCGCTAATGTTCACCAAATGGCTTCAGTAAGAGTCACAATTTTCCAAAAAAATACGTATTCGTTTGGAGATACTAAAATGGAAAACTTGAATTTAATTGAAAGCAATTTTATTTTGTTTTTTTAAATGTTTTTGTGTTTACTGTACCACATCCATTCTCCAGGGAGAGGGCAGCTGGCATTAGGAAGTGCAGTTCCTGAGCCACCTGTTAGGAGCGCAGGCTCTGTTAACATTTTTCCCCTCTGTCCCAGCCACCAAAGCTATCTGTTGGAGCTCTGCTTTCAGTAAAATTTAATGGGAATGTCTTCAAAGTGTTTCTAATAAGACTGTGCTTCCCAAGAAATTAACAGCCCTTGTTTGTTACCACGTAGACTGATTTACTTGTTGCACACATTTTGATGGTTTAAAACCCTGGCAACCCCCTCCCCACCGCTCAAAAAAAAAATTCTCTGTCTTGGCAGTTTAAAATATCTTGCACCAATACTATGCCAGCCTTTTGATTACAAATGGCTATGCACTGCATATTGGGGAGGAAATTTAATGGCACAGAATTCAAAATTAGTAATGAATTTTTCCAAACCTTGTTCTGATCAGAGACCAGATTTCTTCTTTGAGCGACACTTAACTAGCCATGCTGCACACTAAAGAATCTAAAGCTTGCACTTTAGGGCCTTTCAAAAACTTCTCAAAGCACTTCATCTCCAATGGATAACTTTGAAGTGCAGTGACTGTCATGTAGACAGACAGCACCAGCCCACGAGTCGTGAGGAGAAGAATGTTAATGTTTTGGTATGTGTTGAGGGGGGAATGTTGTCCAGGACATGGGGAGAACTCCCACTGCTCTTCAAACAGTGCCACGGGGGCTTTAAGGTTCACCAGAATAGATGCCTTGGATCTAACCTGCCATCCTAACAATGTAGCACTCCCATGTTCTTGTACTGGAATTTCAGCCAAGGCCACGAGCTTAAGCCTTGAGTGGAGCCTGAACCTGGAACTTTCTGAAGCAGAGGTGAGAGTGCTGCCACCTGAGAAAGCTGAGGTTCTTTTGGGAAAGGAACAAGAACCTAAAGTGCATCTACTGGCATCTCGTTTTATTTCTGATGGGCCAAATCGAATAAATTTTTCATGACTTGCTTGAGAGTAAGTTTACAATAGATTTCGATCAAAACATTGGCAGCCAGAGAGTGAAGGGAAAAGATTTCCAGCAGGTAGTCTCAGGTTTATGCAGTATGTTGCAAGCTTGACTATGGATTGAGACGGTTTGGATACATTCTTGGTGTCTGAATAACACGGTGATAGATTAATTAAAAACAAGTTGATTGAACGTTTGGCAAAGGAATCTCCAGTTTCCGAGCATACGGCAGGTTTCTACTTTGCTGCAAGCCCGGCCACGTTAATGCTGTTGCATCATTTTTTCAGATACATTTCGATATGTAAAAAAATCTTTCATTCCAGCCTTCATCTCTGAAGCAAATCTCATTTCTTCCATTGGAACTCCACTTTGTCTCTTTCTCCGATGTCAAAAGAAAAAAATGATAGCCAGCAGTCTTCCTGGAACAGTGGGGTCCAATGTGTTAAGTTTACCAGGGTCTACAACTTGTGTTATGCGCCTGTGCTTGCTGTGCAAACCTTTTACTGCAGTCGGTAACATCTGTGTTTAATATTTTGTGTCCTTTTTCTTGTTCTTTATAGTATGACCATATAAATAAACAAGCTTTATGCCACGTAAACATGGATGAAGCCTGCCAACTTTATTTTTACAACACAACTTTTTTAACCACTTGTGTTTTTAAATCCGTCTACAATAGTTCTTTAGAAATAAAATCTCATCATAAACATTTTAAATAAATACCAAGCATTATCTGAAAACTGAAGGTTTGCTCTTAAGAATTTTGATGAGTCAAAATCGCAGCGAGTGGTTAGGATCTAGAATGCACCGCCTGAAAGGATAGTGGAGGCAGACTCAATCGTGGCTTTCAAAAGGGAATTGCAAAATTACATGAAGAAAAAAATTGCAGTGCTACAGGGAAAGGGCAGAGGAGTGGGACTAGCTGAAGTGCTCTTGCAGAGAGCTGTCGCAGACTCGACGGGCCAAATGACCTTCTTCCGTGTTGTAACCTTCTATAATTCTATTAAGATGATTGGCAAAAAAGAAAATGTTAGTATTGTAACTTTGGATGTGAAGATATTTTCACTTTTGAGAAATGAAATACATGTACATTAATCAGGATGACGAGTACATCACTGTATAAGGTAACAAAAAAAAAAATCAAGATTTGGAAAAAAAAAACCTAGGTGTCTAAAGGTCAGAAGTATCTTAATAGTATGACAATAGTTGGAAAGGCAAATAATAAAACGCTGGGATGTGCAAGCAGATCTGTGGAATATATAAGACCAAGGAAGTGAAACGAACAGTTTATGAAGCATCAGTAAGACCACCCATGGTGTATTGTGGCCAGGCTTACAGGAAAGCAATGGAACCATTTTGAGTACTGCAACAAAGATGATTCTATATTTCAAATTATCAAGCTATGTTGAGAATCAAGGAAATTAAATCAAGAAAAAAGGCAAAGGGACATTATTCCAATTGTTAAAATGAAAACACTCAATAGGTTAAATGTGGAGGAATGCTTCCTGTAAAATGGCAATAGAAGAAGCAAAGGACAGGAATATAACCTTAAAACAATTGGCCGGACTTGCTGTCAGGAATAACTTGTCTCCAATCATGCTTATGTAGAAGAGCATCTTCTGTTCATTCAGAAAGCCGAAAATATTCACAATACTAGATTACTAAATAAACAGAAATAAAACCATCGATGTGACACAATACACCAAAATCAGCACATCACAATATAGGCAACATTCATTTTCAGATATTATTGATATGGTATTTGTTTAAAATGCTCGTTATAGGATTTTACTTCTGGGGAGCTATCATGGACTGGTTTAAAAACATAAATGGTTTAAAAAAAAAAGAATCAGTTTGCCCAGGCATGTGTGGCAAATTCTTGGAAAGATAGTCTTTGATGGAAAATACATAATTGTTACTCAGAACTCAATACATCTCCATCCATATCAGTTTGATTAATAGTGACTATTCTTTGGATCTAAGGATATTTTCCCCCTTTGAGGTTCAATCAATTTACTTGAATAAGTCAAGCCAACAAAATGTTAATACTCAACATCTTAATAAACAATGAGATAATAGTTTGTAGTAGCCTGCTTACTTTAGCACTGCTGGTAATCAGAATGCATTTTCATCTGTTTCCTCATTCGAGGCGGTGTAAATAATAAATCCCTTGATCTATAAGAACCCATTAGCGGTGAATCATGCTAGCTGTGTCTGAGCAGCCATTTTAATTTTCAGGCAAGCACTTGGATCCATTTAAAACAAGAAGGAAAATTCTATTTCTGTCAAGTACACATCCTAGAAAACCAGATTAGAGGAACATCGCTCAATAGAAGGGGAATGAATAAAGTATTTCAGTGGAAAGTGTGTGTGAACCTTTTTTTTTAAAAGCAAAACAAACTTTCTCTAGCCGAAGAGGAAAGATTCCAATTTGTATCCGTCAAAAAGAAGTCTGCTGGCAATCTGTCATTTAAAGGTCCCCAACCAGAAAGGGCTGGCTCGGGTGACTCATTGAGTCAATCTCTGGATATTGCCATTAACATGAGGAGGAAACTGATCTTAATTGCAAATCATTGTGCCAAAGTACTCACAAAATTTTGATTCTGATCACACCACTCCTGGTGCGGGTACTAGTCAGCTTGTCGTGCAGTTACAGGTGACCCAGATGATCTCTAGGAGATAGTTGAATGCAATTGTCAGTCAAACTTCTACTCATCCTCTGCTGTCGTAGTAGATAGCTATGGAATTAAACAGGTATACTGCTCTAAAACCTATTTTTGGCAATCAAACAACTGTATTTGCAGACTTACTGGATAGTACAGTTTGTTTTCTGAAGTAAACATCGTGCCCACAAGAGACTTTGTAGTGCCCCCTGTTTCTGATTGCTGTACTGCTTTCTTTCTTAGGTCACCATGGAGTAATAAATATGATCCTCCTCTGGAGGATGGTGCCATGCCATCAGCTCGCCTGCGGAAATTGGAAGTTGAAGCCAACAAAGCATTTGATCAGTACAGAGACCTGTAAGTCTGATATCCAGTTATGTTTTATATAGTTTTCTGCACTACTTTTAATCCAGTAGCTCTGAATTTAACCGAAGATAGATAGACATTGTGTTAAATCTCATAGGCTTGTAAAATCTTGTCTTGGAATACCAAGTCATTTGGCCCACCTGTTCAATGTTGAAATAATCTTCAGATTAATATATTATAAATCAGTGATGTCATCTTCAAATGGTGACCTGGAATTAGGCTGACTTCAGATTGTGGCTGGCTAAAGATGGAGGGCTAAAATTTGCCCAGTCTAATGCAAGTTTTTTTGGCGATATTTTGCCTTTTTTGGAGTTTAAAAACTACTCCCATAAAATGGCCAAAGTTAAGTTATGGCAATTTGAAATATCGGCGAAAAGCAGATCGCCAAGGTGCAACGCGGAAAAAAAGTACAACCACCTAAAATTGGCCGTTTGGCAAACCCATATTTGGGTGAAAAAAAACAACGCATGAGAAAAGCCTGTGTTGCAGCCCCTGAAACGTTGGTAGGTATGAAGACCTACAAAAAAAGGTAAGTTGACATTTTTATTTTTAAATTCTTTTTCAGCGATTCATTACTTAAGTGTATTATGAATGTGTTCTGATTTTTTTATTTTTGCAATTTTTTTGTTTTCTCCCCTCCCAGAGCCTGTATATTTTTGGCGTTGATAAGCCTTGGGCTAAAGTTGGCGAGGATCGCGGTTTCCAACACGAATCCTCATGCAACACCGATTTTTATCGAGAGATGTATTTTTGTGCCAATTTTACCTCCTTAAAAAGAAATGGCAATTTTAATTCTTATTTTTTTCCCAAAAATGACGTTAAAAACCAAATATTGATAGAAGACCAAATTCGAGCCCCGGAGTATTTTAATGGCGTCTGGAGTTTCTAATAAATACAAAATTCTACAGTGCAATGCCAAGTTGCATTGTGCCTGTGACCGGCTGTGTCGTTACAAAGCCCCAATGAGTTCCTGACATCAGTTGTACAACGATCCTGTCGCCCTGCTTTTGCAAAACAATACTTGATCAGCCGTGATCATATTGAATGGTGATGCAGGCTCGAAGGACCAAATGGCCTACACCTGCACCTATTTTCTATGTTTCTCTGTTTCAGATGACTGACTTATCTGAAATAGAACACCACCAATTATAACCTCAGAAAAGCAGCAAAAAACATGAAAATATGGTTTGTTCATTGCATTGATCTGTTGGGAATCAAGTTATTCCCATCTTCCTTGATTTGTTTTGCAGTGAAAGTAAAAATCATGTTTTTTTTTTTATTTTCTCGGGCTGTGAACCACCTTCACCTCCTTGAACCACTGCAATCTTGTGGTGATGGTGCTCCCATGATGATAGGTAGGGAATTTCAGGATTTTTATCCACTGATGATGAAGGACTAACGTTATAAGTCCAACTTGGGATGGTGCATGATTTAAATTGTACGGGATGGTATTCCCATGATATTGCTACTTCTGTCCTTGGTGGTAGAAATCAAAAGATTGTGAGATGCTGTTAAGGCAAGCTTGGTGACTTGCTGCAGTGCATCTGGTAGATAGTACATACTGTTACCACAGTGCACTGGTGGCAAAGGATATGCAGTCCAGTGGGATAGGGGTCGTTGCAGTGCACTGCTTTGTCATGGATAGTGTCAAGCTTCTTGATGTTGTGGCAGGCAAGTGGTGAATATTCCACTATACTCTTGACTTGAGATTTTTAGATAGTGGACAGGCTTTGAGGGATTAAGAGGCGAGCCATTCAGTGCAGAGTACAGAGCCTCTGTCCTGCTCTTGCAACCATAATGTTGATATGGCTGGCCCAGAGACATTTCTGGAAAGTGCTAACACCCAAGATGTTGGTGGGGGATTTTAATGATAGTGGTGCTGTTGGAGGTTGGAGGGGAAGTGACTGGACTTTGTCTTATTGGAGATGGTCATTGTCTGGCATTTATGGCAAAAATGTTAATCTGTCACTGGAATCTGTGAAGATCCTGCTGTAGGCTGGCATGTGCCACCTCATTATCAGAGGAGTTGTGACTCGAGCTGAGCACTGTAGAATTGTCAGCAAACAGCCCCACTTCTGACCTTGTGATAGATGGGGCCTTGATTTAACATCTCATCTGAAAAAAACAATGCCGTGGATAATGTAACACTCCCTCAATGCTGCTGAGTGTCATGTGCTCATATCCTGGAGTGGGGCATGAATGCACAACCTTCTTATTCAGGCATGTGTGCTGCCAACTGAGTCAAGCTAGCACTTATATAAGGTTTTCTACAGTCACAATGTCCAGCTGCTAAACTATCCTCCAAAAAATATAATAGAAATTGAAATGTAGATTGCCATCCAGGGGGTATTTGATTCAAACCTAAACTGATTCGTGTCAGCAAAAGGGGTTGCAAAATAAGTAAGAACAGACTTTGTGTCGTCTAATATATAGTTTGCATATTTTACAAGGAACAAGGCTTGTCTATAAAAACTGAAAATTGCTATGCCCTCTGGTAGATTTTTCGTATTCAAGTAAATTTTGGGATTTTTTTTCAGCAGAATCTGGCATTTGACAAAACACCACTATTATGTTATAGAATATTATACATTTAAGATGTGCTGTATCCTGCCAGTATTTTCCCTAGAGTTTAATGCGTAACAGATTTTTCCATCTCTCTACGATGTAGCATTCATTCCATGGCTTATTCACCAAGCAATAGTTGTGTAAAATGAAATATTTAAAAAAAATTAGCTTGGTCTATATGTAACAGGCCAATTATTTCATTAATTTTGGAATCGTTCCATGCTGAAGCATCATCACCAGACTATACCGATAGTCACATGTATGAAAATGCCAGTATTTTCTAGCTGATGTACAATAATTTTGGGGGAGGAGCAGCTGTGTGAGACACACACATGTATATGTGTGTATTTTTTAATTCATTTATTCTCTGGATGTGGGTGTCGCTAGGATTAGTTGCCTGTTCCTGTTTGCCCTTGAGACGATGGTGGTGAGCTGCTGCCTTGCATCGCTGCAGTCCATGTCGTGAAGGCACTCCCAAAGCGCTGTTAGTTAGGGAGTTCCAGGATTTTGACCTAGCAACAATGAAGGAACTGCGATATGTGTCCGTGACTTGGAGGGGAACTTGGAAGTGATGGTGTTCCCGTGTACCTGTATGTATGTATCTGTATGTGTGTATATAGTGTACCTTCACCCCAGATAAGAAGGAAAGAAACATGGCTTTTGGATTATTGCAATGAATTCTCAGGCCAGTGACCCTCAAGATGCATTCCATTGTCCCAGGACACAAAGTTGAAGAGAAGGCCTTAAGGTGATGATCTTGAGAGGAAAAGCATTTTAAATGCATTGTGCTTATCAGTGCCCCATGGGTGATGCAAGTAATTTATTTTTTACCAATTATAGACTGAGTGGATCGGTTCCAGACTTTCATGTTTCTCAGCCAAGCCCTGTTTTTGATGGCCCCTCAGCACTGCCTTGTTCTGTATTATTTGAGATCTAAAAATACATAGTTAACCTAAAACTTCTTTTCGAAAGCTAACTAGGCTTGTTCTATCCAAAGGCAGAAATTAACCATTTGTTTTTAAAAATGTGCAGAAGCTCTTCCAAATTAATGAACAATATTACACTTGACACTAACAGCTGTTTCATATTTAGTGGATTTGGATTTTGTTTAATTCCTGAGCCCTTACATTTCCATTCCAAGCACCACATTAGTCTGATACTGTGGTTCGTCCCATGTTATTCTTAAACTGCTGTTGACCTTTTATATACTCTCTTCTACCAGCATTTTGATGCACATTAACATAACATTCTGAAGTTGCCATTGCTTCTTGTGTAATGGTGTTTACACAGTATTTGGCATCTATTATATTAGATGTCTTGTAGAAATTGAGTGATCCCATCAGATGTCCAGAGGGCATTACTTATCTGTGATGGAGCACACCTCAAAGTAAAGTCGGTGCTGTGGGCATTTCGAATAATCTTAAATTTTAGGGGGTTTAAAATGGATATTCTCCTTTTGGATTCAGATTACTGACTATTCCCATAAGTAGAGATTGCATTCCCTTTAAACCACAGTGTGCTTTTCCTTGTCCAATATCTATATAAATTAGTGAAACTTGGAGTCGAACCAAGAACCCTGGTCACTGTATTTCACCTTACTGGAATAATTCACATTATCTCCTATACTGCACAAGGTGAAGTATATACACTCATTCTGACTGCTTTCTGTATATAAACTAACCAACACATTTGTGCAACATTAAACGGGTAAATGAACAGTACTCAATCCAAATAGTATACTGATAGTAATTACAAACTTTGCTGTTCTCTTCAAAATGTCAGAATAACACCGATGCTTCTACTGCGCTAGCCCTCGACATACAGTTGAACTTTGAAATGCAGCCAGTCCTCTGAGTAGTTTCATACCCTGTCAGCCTCTGTTTGATTACGTTCTGCTTCTATATTTTCAAATTTCTTTGAAACTATCCCAGAGCAAAGGGAACTCATAGCAAGTATTCCTCACAACTGCTTTTTGGTGGTTAGATGATCATGGGATTCAAAACAGTATCTGCTTATATAAATGCAGCCATTAAACATTGACTGTAAACTGCCCCACAGAACGCATGTAACTGAATGGAATGGTTCGACGCATTGAGCCCTTCCAAACGCTTCGAATGATCTGTGAGGCATGTCTCCATCCAAGGCCAAAGGCCATCTCGTAGTTACAGGCACAATCCAATTGGTGCTTATTATACCGCAATGAACACAGAAAGGCAGTATCGTCCATATACCAGTGCCTTCGGAATGGCCTTTTGCGTACTAAATTATATATATTCTCTAACCTTCAGAATCAACTAGCCGTACCTGATTTTACTCCTGATCATAATGTGACCCAAAAAATAATTCAATAAATAATTCGTCATGGACAAAAATTGTTTTGGTCACATTCTGCATCATTTTAAAATCAAAGTTGGAAACATAATTCTCAGAGGCATTTTCATTTGAGTGATTATTGGAGATTATAAACAATGATTCAAACGTGAAGGGTACCACTTGAAACATAACATTATCTTTCTCTTTCAGAGGCTGAATTACTTGCTGTGCATTGTCAGCATTTGCTTGTTTCAATTCAGAAATGTTATTGAATTCCTAAAACTGCCAGTGAAAACTTTCAGTATGAAAACTTATGAAAAGATTTCTCCTGGGAAATAACCGTCACAGCAATATAAGGAATGTACTGAATGATACATTTCAGAAAATGGAACACAGGAGCTTTATGTTTATGTAGTTGGCTGATGAAGCTGAGGCTTAAAATAATAAATATCTAAAATTTAACAAAAAACTGTGTTCTCAAAGCAGCCTGATCTTAATATATAACTCTCTTTTGTGACTGGCAGATATTTTGAAGGAGGAGTCTCTTCTGTCTACCTCTGGGACTTAGACCACGGTTTTGCCGGTGTGATACTCATCAAGAAAGCTGGCGATGGATCAAAAAAGATCAAAGGCTGCTGGGACTCCATACATGTGGTGGAAGTTCAGGTACATCCATGAGGGGAACTGGTAGATGCTGGTTAGAGTTAGTTGGTTTCCAAATTGTTTGAAGATAACTGCATGCTATGTAATTCAAGGTTCCGAGTTTAAAATTATGTAGACTGCTAGTTGTCAACTAAATCTAACTTCTGTGCCATGATGCACTTTCACATCGAAAGTGTCCCACCAACAGGGCGCAGTCCTGCCATTGCGCACTATAGTACAAAGTGGGTGAAGCAGCACTTCTCGTGTCCTGACCACAGACCCGAAAACAAATGCTTCTTTCTATTGGCTTTCCAACTGGAGACAGGAAGCACATGGACAGTGTAAAATGCAGAGTGAAGTTTGCAGCTCTCTGCCTGAGCTTCACTCTTCCAGAGCTTCGCAATGTTAAAATGTTGTTTGAAACTGTTCAAAAACTTTGTGAAAGGTATCACAGGTTGGTTGGCTTTCTTACCATGTAAGATATTGTGAATTTGTCCATTTTGCTTCATTGCCATGAAAGAAATTGTGCAGTAGTCTATTTTGCTAACTAGTATTATGCACAAAAAAAATCTAATATTTACCTAAATAAATATTGTCACCAAGCTCTCAATCCACTATGGATTTGTCATCTTGGCCACCACCACAGCCTATTCTACGTGGTAGCAATATGGAATCCCAACACTACCTAGTCCCCTTAAACATGTCCAAGCTGCACGGTCATTACTCTGTTACTTTACGGCTTTGCTTTAACATCTGTACAAAATGTACAGACCGTAACCATTAGGATCATAGAGAAACAAAACCTTTAATGGATTCCTGTGAAATTGTACGAGTTACGTAGGAACAGGAGTGGACCATTCAGCTGCTCAAGCCTGTTCTGTCGTTCAGTTAGATTTATGGCTGTTCTGTACCTCAGCTCCATTTAACCACCGTTGATCCATATCCCTTGATACCCTTACCTAACACACATTTTTCAATCTCAATCTTGAAAATGTCAATTGACCCAGCATCCACAACCTTTTGGGGTAGAGTGTTCCAGATTTCCACTACCATTTGTGTGGTTCCTGAATTCACTTGCAAATGGCTTGGGTCTAATTTTAAGATTGTGCACCCTTGTTCTGGACTCCTCCACCAGAGGAAACAGTGTCTCTCTCTCTACCATATCGAATCCATTTGCCATTTTAAATACCTCAAATAGGTCACCGTTCATCCTTTTATACTCGAGGGAATACAAACCAGGTTTATCCAACCTGTCCTCATTAATTTAACCCATAAACCCCTGCATCAATCTGGTGAATCAGCGCTGTACCCTCCCCAAGGCCAATATATCCTTCGTGAGGTGTGGTGCTCCAGATGGGCTCGATACAACTGAGGCATCACTTCCTTCTATTTGTATTCTAACACCCTTGAGATAAAGGCCAGCATTGTATTTGTCTTTTTTCATTAGTTTTTATACCTGTCCACCAGCTTTTAGTGATCTGTGTACATGGACACCTAAATCTCTTTGGCTCCTCCACAGTTCCTAATTTCTCACCATTAAGAAATTACTCCGATTTTGGCTTTTTGATTCAAAGTGGATTGTTTCACATTGAACTCCATTTGCCACAGTTTTACCCACTCACTTAGTTTCTCTGACCCTTTGTAACTTCCTGCTCCTATCTGCACAATTTACTGTGCCTCCCAACTTAGTGTCATTTGCAGACTTGGATGTACAACTCTCTCTCCCTTCATCCAAGCCACTGATAGCCAGCTATCCAAGCGAAATGTGAGATATACATTTTTCTATAATCAGATAAGATGCAAAAATTTCTGTCACTGAAGTGCAATATTTTCATGGTCTTAGCATAGTTCCAAACTGCTACATATGCAAATTTACTAACTCATACCTGGTGTACTCCCATTTTATAAGGCTCATGACATTATAAAACCATAGACATTTACAACACAGAAGGAAGCCATTTGACCACTTGTATCTGAGCCAGCTCTTTGCTACAGCAATCCAAAACTAATCCCACTGCCCTGTTCTCTCTCAACCTGTATTTTTCTATGTTTCAAATGTTTATCCATTCTTCTCATAAGATATAAGTGTCTTTGGCTCAGCTACTTTCTGTAGCAAAGGATTCCATGCTAGAACAACTCTCTTTTTTATATTAAAAAAAATAGGTGTAGTGCATATATATATATAAAAAAAAGAAATACCTGTTTGGATTTGTGATGAATGATTCCTATTTTACTCCATTTCTAGGAGAAATCAAGTGGGCGTACTGCTCACTACAAGCTGACCTCCACAGTTATGCTTTGGCTACAAACAAACAAGGCTGGCTCTGGCACTATGAACCTCGGTGGCAGTCTGACCAGACAGGTATTGTAGTGTGCTTCTGCCTCTGAGTTAATGCTTTTATTGCTCTAAACAGAAAAGGCCGTTGATTTTGAAGTTTCCCCTCCCTTCTCTGCAGAAAAAGTTACGGTGTATCCTTTTATTAAGGCGGTTTGGTCAGCTGAAATAAGATATACAAGAGCTAGTGCCTCTAGTTGTTTTGTTTTACCTGACAGAAAATTAGCAATGTGGAACATTCCTCTACCTGTGCTGCTTTGGTGAAGAATGGCTTAGGTAGGTAAGAGTTGAAGGGGGAGAGATTTTGTTTACATTCAACGCAAGTTATATGTTGTTCTGTTGATGTAGCTATGACTGCAGGGACTGTTTGAATGGTTGGTTTAGGTCTCTGTTTACCATTGGCAGTGTGCTTGTTGGGAGAAATGTTTGGCACCTAATGTATCTCTGGGGAGTGACTGAAGGAATAACATCTGTTAGCTTAAAGATTGAGCACGTTCAGTTATGCCTATAAATGGAATAAAAACAGTTGTGCCAAAGTTACATTATCTAGGCTAAATACTGCAGCCTGTGGTATTAACATGTGCTTGTACAGGCAGACTGATGTAGATAAACATATACTTGTACAGGCAGACTAATTCAATGATCACTATATTCTGTAATTCTGGTTAGACCCCACCTCGCTGATTTGAAGTTACACAACCACATTTTCAGTGTGATCTGAGAAGATTTGCTGTTAAACTATGTAGATCCAAGATTACAGCCAATATGTATAATGTAGCTTACATATTAAATTAAGAATTGGGTTGAAAATCATGCCTCCAGGTAAAGTATAAAACAAGTCTGAAATTTGCTTTGACAATTTTCAAACACCTTTAATATTTTTTCCGTTTGTAGAGTCAAATCTTTAACTATGCATGAAGAGCTGCTCCCAATGTAATCTTGAAATAATTAGTGATTATGCATTAGTATTGGAAAACTGATTGCACAAATGTTCATCTATTGGCATGTACTGGGCTAAATGGCAAAGGATTCAAGTAAATACTCGGGACTGTATAAGGATTTGTAATCCTAGGGAATCATGCCTGGTTCTGTGAGACTTTAAACTGAGTGAATAAGTGTTCTAGAAATACAGCTTGCTGATGGTAGTTAATAGAAGCTTTATTATTGAAGTTGAATGATTGACTTTTCATACACACCTAATCAGTCATTTTCACAATGTGACTCCTTTGTAGCCGACTTGAAAAAGGTAGGTTATAGGGTAATGTAAAGTAGCCTATCCAAGCGTTACTTTGATGGTTCACCAGACTGCAGTGGAGTGGTGCTAATGGGTCCAGGCCTGTGATTTTCCCCATAAGGTCTTGATTTTCACTGTTCTGTTGGGGATAGTATAGAGGAGAAATAGATGCTTACTCTGAAGAGATGGAATTGCCAGGTATCGCCCCAGACTGCTCTTTTGTGTACCTTCTCATGACCAGCTGAGTGGCAGAAGCCAGGAATGCAAGGACAGGACGAAAAGGAAAATGTTAATGTTTGCATGTACGTTGCATCCGCATTTCAGTTTACATTCAGAAGGGCTTTAATATCAGAACAAATGGATGCTTTTCAAGGTAACCCCAATACACAGTTAGATTCATAGGGGTCAAGTTTCGGCCTGAGTTGCTCCTATTTTTTTGGAGCAACTGGTTTAGAATGGAGTATCTTAGAAATTGCAATTCTCGGCATTTAGTTTGCTCCAGTTCTAGTCAGTTAGAACAGTTTCATTTTGGAACAGATGATTTTTTTGCAAAAGGGGGCGTGTCCAGCCACTTGCACCTGTTTTGAAAGTTTAGATAGCGAAAACTTACTCCAAACTAACTTAGAATGGAGTAAGTGTAGATTTTTGTACGCTCAGAAAAACCTTGCCTACACTTTACAAATCAGGCGAAGGTTACAAATCAGGTGTAGGGAACGGGGGGGGGGGGGGGGGGGAGGGGGGGAAGGGAAGTAATTAAATTTTACAAGCATTCAACAGTCTTACTTATACAAATAAAGAGCCATCCTGACTAAAAAATTATAAACAAAGCAAAGACAAAGTATTGAATATTCCTACCTGTGTGAAGCAGCAGCAGCCTTTGAGTTGCGGTGTTTCAGGCAGGCCTCCCATGTTGGAGACGGGCGGCTTCAGTGACTCGACGGCAGTCCAACAACAACGGCAGCAAGCAGCCTTCGAGTTGCGGTGCTTCAGACAGGCTTTCCTTCCATGTAGGAGACACGGGCGGCGACAGTGGCTCGACGGCAGCCGAAGACACAGCAAGCAAGCAGCCTTCGAGCTGCGAGGGAAGCTGAGGCCATTCGGCCAGGGGCTAGGGGCGGTGGCAGTGGCTGACGGCGGCCGAAGACACAGCAAGCAACCTTCGAGCTGCGAGGGAGACTGAGGCCATTCGGACAGGGAGAGGCAGCCAGATAGCAAGTTTGAAACTTAAATTTGCAGAATGGGTGCTACATTGTCAACACCACGGATTATGAAATGGTTCAGCAGTAATTCACTGCATAGGAGAGAATTGATTAGAGCTCACCGCACCAGGAACGTCGTAGCCCGTAGGCTGATGGGCAGGAGACCTTACCCACGTCGGCAATATCGAGCCAGGCACTCGTACCTGGACATGAGCGAGGCTGATTGTGTCAAAAGGCTACGTTTCCGCAGAGAAGTTGTCGCTGGGATCTGTGATCTGCTGAGAGCAGATTTGCAGCCCAGAAGCAGAACGCCAACTGCCTTGTCTGTTGAAGTGAAGGTAACAGCTGCACTTGCCTTCTATGTCTCGGGATTGTTTCAGGCTACAACTGGAGATGTATGCGCCATCTATCAACGTGCAATACATGCCTGTGTTTACCAGGACACGGCTGCACTGTGTGCGCGAAGGAATGACCATCAATTTCCCAATGACCGCGTAAGCGATCCATGAGAGGGCTGTGGGCTTCTTCAGGATTGCCGGCTTCCCAAAGGTACAGGGCTGCATTGATTGTACCCACATAGCCTTGCGAGCACCTGTGGAGGATTCCGAGCAGTACAGGAATAGAAAAGGTTTCCACTCCATCAATGTGCAGCTCATATGTGACGACAAGCAGCGCATCATATCAGTCGATGCGAGATACCCTGGCAACACCCATGATGCGTTCATCCTACGCAACAGAGTTATATCTGACATGTTTGAGCAGCAGCCAGAAGGGCAGTGCTGGCTACTGGGAGACAAAGGGTACGGCCTGACCACCTGGCTCATGACACCCCTACGCGTGACACGGACAGAAGCTGACCATCAATACAACATGGCGCACATTGCGACGTGCAGCATCATTGAGAGGACCATGGCATATTGAAACAGCGTTTCCGATGCCTGGACCATTCGGAAGCCACTTGCAATACTCTCCTCAGATTGTCGGTCACTTCACTGTTGTGTGCTGCATGCTCCATAACTTAGCCATCATGAGGCAGCAGGAGCTAGTAGTGGAACCAGAAGACCCACGTGAGGGTCCAGTGCATGATAGAATTACAGAAGAGCAGGATGTGGATGATGACGACGATCAGGAAAACATGCAAGTGACTGATGCCGGAGCACGAGGTCGGAGGAGGGAAGTCCATCGTGCTCCTTTAATGATTGCTCGAGCCCTGCGCCAGCAGCTCAGCCATGAACACTTCAACTACTGATGCCTGAGGGCTCTGCGACCACTGTTGCGCATGGACATGTTTATTCTTTGCAGTTGTTCCTACGTTGTGTTGTGTTAATGGAAAATGAATCAGTTTTAATGAAAAAATATTTTATTGAAAAGTTAACGTCACTAATAAAATATTTGTTGTATCAAACTTTACTTTTTAATATGACTCGAAGATCAGTTTAAAACTTTAAGATCACTTATAAACTTGTAAAGTTACAAAACAATTTCAATGTGAAAAATCTTACACTCAAGATCACTTTTTAGATGCAAAATTAAATAAGTTACAAAATGTGAGAGCATTTACACTAATCACTTAAAAACCCCAAGATCATTTATAAATTGTAAATTTACAAAACTTACAAAACAATTTCAATTCGAAAAACGCTTCTACAGCTACATCAAGAACAAGAGCAAAAGCAGCAAAGAAAGGCTGCAACCATCTCTCATCCATATCTCAATGAATGTTCACTTCTTCATGGGGGTGTCATTTGATTGGTGGGGCTGTGTGCCCTTATTGCAGCAGTTACCTCCCTGACGGCCCGTGCCGTCGCTTGCATGCCCTCCCTGACGGCCTGTGCCATCGATTGCACTCCCTCGGACATTCCCTCCCTAAGTTCCCGTGTTATTACTGCTATTTCTCCTGTGAGGACCATCACCTCTTCACCCACTGCACTGACGCTACCGATGAGTGATCGGGTAAGCTCATTGATCTCCATACCCAATGCCACAACCTGAGCCACATCTGTTGCACGCTGCATCTCAGGAGAGCGTGTCTCCAATCTCCTTCTCCTCTGCTTGGGTCTGTTTTGTGGCACCACTATACTAGGAGGTGCGGGCACGGACGGTGGGACGCTCTGTCCAGGTGGCAGTACTAGAGAGAGAGGCGCGGGCTGGGATGGTGGGGCGCTCGATGTTCCAGACGACAGCACTCGAGTGCGAGCCGTGGGCTGGGATGGTGGGCGAATGGGTGTAAACTGCTCCATTATATCACCAGCACCACTGGGAACCGCAACGTCGGAATCAAAACCATGGAAGGTGGAACCAGAACCTATGCAAGGGGTTGAAACTCTGATGCCCCTTACTGGGGGCTCATAAACATTAATTTTGAAGCTCTCCCCTGTAGACATTTCGGTCATCGCCGCCATCATCCAGTCTGGATCGTCCACATCTGGTTGTATCTGTATCTGGTTGTTCTGTATCTTCAGGATTCTCAGGGTTGGCATCCATCATCATCATCATCATCATCATCATCATCATCATCATCATCATCATCATGTTCTGCAAAATACATCAGAACAGTCAAATGTTTAACAGCAAGGGGGGGGGAAAGATGGGTGACATGAGTACTCTCACACATAGCAGGCCAGGCAGCAGGTTGATTTGAAGGGCCATGATGCATTTTCAGGACTTACCCTCTTTCTCGCGTGCGGGCCCAGCTTATGCTGTACTGATTGCTTTTCTCCATGTACGACTCATCATAGCAGCTACCCTCTGTTCCAAGGGTGTCAGTGGTTGCAGATTGGGCGTGCCTCCTCCTGTTCGAGTTGCTTCCCTTTTGTTGTGGGCCAATTTCTTCTGCAAAGAGTAAAATATAACTTTTTACAGAGTGCGTCTTTCTGGGACGTACAGATAGTCACATTACAATTGCGATTACATTAAAAATTGAAAATATTACTTGCACTAACTACTTGACCAATGTCGTGCCATAAAAGCACTCCTTCACACACACAAAAAATCACCAAAATTCAATCCCAAGCCTTTCCAGAGGACCACAAGACAAATCAGCACTTTTCTTTAAGTTCCTTTAAAAATGGCCGAGTGCCAATGTTTCTGGGCTACTGCGCGCGCGCACGCTCCAACCCGCATGCGCAGGGCTGCCAGCACAAAGTTGCCTCATTTAACTTAGCCCTGCCCCCCTCCACTTGCAGAATCGGTGCGACTCTGTGGCTCCGCCCCCCCTGCTGCTGTGTGCGCGCCGAGCTCCCAGGGACCAGCAAGAAGCCGGAGAATTAAGAGGTATTTTTCTGTCGCGCTTTTAGGCACGAAAATTGGGCATCCAGGTCGGGACTGCGCCATTCTAGGCGCTGTCCGAAACTTGACCCCATAGAAACATACAGCACGGAAACTTCAATCCCTTTGTCATTCATCCCAGTACAGCTATTTGGTCCAACGTGCTTATGCTGGCTCTTGGAAAGAGCTATCCAATTAGTCCAGCTCTTTTTCCCATAGCCCTGCATGTTTTTCCTTTTCAAGCATATATCTAATTCTCTTTTGAAAGTTACTATTGAATCTATTTCCGGCACCCTTTCAGGCAGTGCATTCCAGATCATAACTCGCTACGTTTTTAAAAAAAAATCTTCATTCTCCTTCCCCCCCACCCCAGGTTCTTTTGCCAATTATCTTAAATCTGTGTTCTCTGGTTACTGACCCTCCAACCAGTGGAAACAGTATCCCTATCTACTCTATCAAGACCCTTCATAATTTTGAACATCTCTATTAAATCTCCCCTTAACCTTCTCTGCTCTAAGGAGAACAGTCCAAGCTTCTCTCGTCTTGCCACATAACTGAAATCCTTCATCTCTGGCACCATTCTAGTAAATCTCCTAGGCACCCTCTCTAAGGCCTTGACATCCTTCCTAAAGTATGGTGCCCAGAATTGGACACACTATTCCAGCTGAGGCCTCACCAGTGATTTTGTAAAGGTTTAGCATAATTTCCTTGCTTTTGTACTCTATTTATAAAGCCAAGGATGCTGTATGCTTTTTTTAACGGCCTTATCAACTTGCCCTGCTTCCTTCAATGATTTGTGTATATGAACCCCCAGGTGTGTCTCTTCCTGCACCTGCTTTAAAATAGCCTTTATTCTTTTGGTGCAAACACTTTTGTAGTTAAATGTGTCACATTTGATGTGTTTGTTCAAATTTGAAATAAGTCTTTAAACTCTAATTTGTAATTAAAAATGTTCCACAAGTTTTTAAGCTTGTCTCCTATGCCTTTGGGAGGCCAATGAGTTTTGGGGTGCAAATTCATCTTTGCCGGTATTAGGAAAATCTCGACGAGAATGAGGCTCCAGCAGAACTATTTGATTGGAAGGTTTTTTTTGAAGTCTGGAAATTAAAACACGAAGCTTCAAACATTTTCTGATTTTTGCCAAAAGGCTGAATGTGTGCTGTCCAGGTTTAATTGAAGCAGTTGCAAGGTGTGGTATAGGTTAGACTACAAAGTGGCTGCTCAAAGCTTCGCCTACACAGTTCAAGTAGCATGGAACTGCTTCATTAGCTTTTTCAATTTGTCAGTAATGTTGGATATTAAATATTGAATGACATCAATGGATATGAAAAGGGACTAGATACTGCATGAAGGCAGGATCGAACACCAAAAGTGTACAGAAGTGTTGTAGAGCCGATTAGAAACCTTATTGAGAGACAGAAAAGTGCAGCTCACTGAGTGATTTGAAAGGTTTATAAAAATTTATAATAAAAGCATGATTTGTTGAATGGTTGGCTGTGTTTTAGAAAAAATAGATTATGCAGATCCAAGATGGTTGAATGATTTACATGAACAGTATGGTTTATTTTTGGTTATTCATAATGAATTGTGACTGGAATCTGAAGAATGAAAGGTAGTTGCCATCCATTGGTATTGGAAAATGGGATTTTTACTGTTCACTAAATTCCATCTTTAAAGATGCAAGTGTCCATAGTTTCTGTTTAACATATGGAAAATAACATCTATATATTTTAAAACAGAAAACTACATTAAACACTTTAGAATCCTGAAGAGTTAAATTATAAAGTTTTTTAAATGTCAATGAAACCCTGTGTGCTGTAAATATTTGATAGAAGTGAAGCATAAACACTTATATTTCTCAAAGAATAAAGCCAAGATACATAATTACTGCTGAGCCGTGGATCTTGCCAATAAAAACACTGTTTAATAAAAATAGATGTTTTTGTGCTGCTTGCTGTCAACTGTGTAAGGACAAACTTTAACTTATTCTCCAGTTAGGTACCTTAACTTCTGCTTTCAATTCACTGCACAAGATAATATGTAATGGACATGTAAGATGTGTTAAGATTGCCTTTCAGGATAACTATAGAAGCTATGAAAGGTACTCATGTAATGAAGTAATGGGATAGCACTGTGACTCAGCTTATTATCCTCCACCAATATGTCTGATTTAAGGTTTATCAGGTTTCCTCCCAGAGAGACTGATGGAGTTACCCTTTCTTGGGAAAGGCCTCTTTGGTAGAGTAGTAGATGACATAATGAAATTGTTGCGCCTTTCAGCGAATGGCACTCTAGCCCAATCTGGCAGACACACTGACTGCTGGAGAGCATACATGACAAACTTCCTTTTGGCCCAAGGAACATGCGCAAGGAGTAAGGAACATAGGTTTAGAAACAATAGGTCATGCTTCACAAGTTTACTGGAGTTCAGTGAGGTTTAGTTAAATTGGTACATAAGGGCTATCCGATCCAATGGATGTAAGTTATCTGAATTTTAAGGAAGTTATTGATAAGTCCGAATCCTATGGAACTTCGTGAACAAGATTAAAAATCATGGAATTAATAGCATTGAAAACTGGCTTAGTAATAGGAAGCCAGTAATGAGTGGGACAAGCTTTGGCCTGAGCACTGACTAGCAATCTGTTCTGAGTCCCTGCTGTTCAACCTATCACAAATGATGTGGAGTGTGCTGTTTGTGACATTGGGTTATACAGTCAGGTAACAAGTATGAATTAAAAATTAATATAACTGTAGCTTTATCGATGTGCCAAAGTAGGTGGTGATTGGCTTTATAGCAGTTATTCAGAGCCGTCTTGGTTTTTCTTTGAATCTGAAAAATTTGCCTGAACTTGCCTAATCTGAAATACTGCGACATCTGTACCAGTTGCATCAGAAATTACTATTTATCTAATAAAGTGGAAGTGATTAGATTTAATGGATGTGTTGCAGAAGACTACAAATGAAGGCTTTGCATGCTATGTTTAAAGCATTCAGATTTCTGTCAGTGATGGATTAAGAATCTTCAGAGTTATATAACCAATCAAGCATGATTTTCCAGTTTGGATACGTTTTGTTTTCTATCCAGCTTTGTAGAAAAATCAATGATAATTAATTTCTGTTTGACAGTGCACAGGCTGGAACAGGGAGAAATGACTAATAGCTTCAATTCTCACTTGGGCAGCTGCTAATGATACGAGCCGCAATCTCATTATACCAATTAATATTTTATTAATTACTTGCCTAGTTACTTCATGATTTAATTGTTTCATCCTTATGTATTCAATTTCCCCATTTCCACTCTTGCCTCAGCTCATCTGCTGCTGAAACCTTTGTGATGCCTTTGTTACCTCTAGACTTGACTATTCCGATGTATTCCTGGCTGGCCTCTCTCATTCTACCCTATATAAACTTGAGGTGATCCAAAACTCGGCTGCCCGTGTCCTAACTCACACCAAGTCACGCTCACTGCTCATCCATCACCCCTGTGCTCGCTGACCTACATTGGCTCCTGGTTAAGCAAAGCCTCAAAATAAGAGATTATTGGGATTATGCTGCACAGCCTTTGTTGATGTTGTGGAAAAGAAAGTTTCTGTATACCTTTTTGTATGGTCTCTCTACCTGCAAGGATACTTCACAAGATCCCAGTTGTTGCCCTGGATTTTGATAGTGCTGGCTTAGATGGTTCTGCTTATACAGAGATCACTTCTTGGCAAGTATGTGAAAAAACTAATTTCTTGAAGTTATCTGCAAGGTAGCTCCTGGATGTTGTCGAGCTTCTGTTGGAGCTGCACTCATCCAGGCAAGTGGAGAGTATTCTATCACACTCCTGACTTGTGCCTTGTAGATGGTGGAAAGGCTTTGGGGAGTCGGGTGGTGAGACACTCGCCGCAAAATACCCAACCTCTGACCCGCTCTTGTTGCCACAATATTTATGTGGCTGGTCCAGTTAAGTTTCTGGTCAATGGTGATCCCCCCCCCCAGGATGTTGATGGTGGTGAATTTGGCGATGGTAATCACAGTTGAAAATCAAGGGGAGGTGTTTACACACTCGCTTGTTGGAGATGGTCATAGCCTGGCACTTGTGTGGCCCAAGCCTGAATGTCGTTCAGGTCTTGCTGCATGTGGGCATGGGCTGCTTCATTTTCTGAGGACTTGTGAATGGAACTGAACACTCTGCAATCATCAGTGAACGTCCCCACTTCTGACCTTATGATGATTAACGAAGCATCTGAAAATGATTGGGCCTAGGTCACTGCCCTGAGGAACTCCTGCAGCGATGTCCTGGGGCTGGGATGATTGATCGTGGGTATGGTCTTCCATATTCTTAGAAGTTTGAGTGCGATGAAGCTCCCGCCCAGCTTGCTTCTTGATTATTCTCCCCTTTTCGGCCATGGCTCAGTGGTCGCCCTCGCCTCTGAGTTGAAAGGTTGTGATTTCAAGCTCCACTCCAGAGACTACAACACATAACCTAGGCTGACACTTGATAGTGCATTTCTGAATAAGTACAGCATTGTTGGATAAAATGGTAAACAGAGGTCTCCTTTGCCCTCTCTGGTCGACTGAAAGATCCCATGACACAATTCAAAAAAGAGCTAGGAAGTTCTCCTGGTGCCTTGGCCAATATTTGTCCCTCTAACCACTGCCATCAGAACAGATCATCTGATCATTTATTTCATTGCCATTTGTGCGACTTTGCTGTGCACAAATTGGCTGCAATGTTTCCCTATATGGCAACAGTGACAGCACTTCAAAAAGTACCTCACTGAGTGTGAAGCACTTTGGGACATCCTTGGGACTAAAAGGTGCTTTATAAAGTTCGTTCTTTCCTTCTTGCCATTATCGTTCAGGTGCCTCCTCTGATCATGGAAATAAAGAATTGATTCAGAATGTAGCCACAGTGTAAAAATAATTAGGGCACAACCTAAAACCGAAAACTTTTATAATGGATTCTCCAGTTCTGTACCATGTTCTAATAAGCTTTTTAGTTAACAATAGGTTTTCAAACATATAAGATTCTGAGGGGGATTGACAGGATAGATGCTGAGAGGTTGTTTCCCCTGCTGTAGAATCGAGAACCAAGGGTCACAGTCTCGGGATAAGCAGTTGGCCATTTGAGATGAGGAAGAATTTCTTCACTCAGAGGGTTGTGAATCTTTGGGATTTTCTACCCCAAAGGGCTGTGGATGCTGAGTCATTGCGTATATTCAAGGCTGAGATATAGATTTTTGGACTCCAGGGGAATTAAGGGATATGGAGATTGGTCGGGAAAGTGGAGTTGAGGTCGAAGATCAGCCATAATCTCATTGGATGGCATAGCAGGCTCATGGGGCCTTATGGCTTACTCCTGCTCCTAATTCTTAGGTAAATTCACTTTTTGCCAATTTGTTTGTTTTCAAACCTTCTTGTCTTCTAAGTTAGGAGGCCTTCTAATGGCCCCTAACATACTACCCTATGTAAACTATAGAGGTCATCCAAAACTCAGCAGCCCGTGTCCTAACTCGCACCAAGTCCCTTTCACCCATCACCCCTGTGCTTGCTGACCTACATTGGCTCCCGGTTAAGCAACGCCTCGATTACAAAATTCTCATCCTTGTTTACAAATCCATCCATGGCCTTGCCCCTCCCTTTCTCTGTAATCTCCTTCAGCCTCAACCACCCCCCCCCCCCCCCCCCCCAGATATCTGCGTTCCTCAAATTCTGCCCTCTTAAGCATCCCTGATTATAACTGCTCAACCATTGGTGGTCATGCCTTTAGTTACTGGGCCCTAAGCTCTGGAACTCCCTCCCTAAACTTCTCTACTTCTCTTTCTTCCTTTTAAGACGCTCCTTAAAACCTACCTCTTTGACCAAGCTTCTGGTCATCTGCTGTATTTTCTTATGTGGCTTGGTGTCTTATGACACTCCTGTGAAGCGCCTTAAGACATTTTATTACGTTAAAAGCGCTATGTAAATAGAAGTTGTTGTACATCAAGATATGTAGATTGGAGCAGGAAATTACTAATAAACAGCCTTAACTGAGTGGGCAAAACTATGGCAGATGGAGTTCAACGTAGGAAGTGTGAGGTCATCCACTTTGGATCCGTTAAAGATGAATCAGTATATTGTCTTAACGGTGGGAGATTAGAAGCTTTGGAGGAGCAAAGAGATTTGGGTGGCCATGTGCACAGATCACTTAAAAACTAGTGCGAAGATACAAAATTAATCAAAAAGGCCAGTAGAATGTTGGCCTTTATCTTAAGATTGTTGGGATACAGAAGTGAAGAAGTGGTGCTTAAGTTGTACAGAGCCTTGGTTGACCCCATCTGGAGTTTGGGGAACTGAACCTCAGGAAAGATACATTGGTCCCGGAAGGGGTACAGCGCTGATTCACGAGAATAATTCCAGGGCTTAAAGGGTTAGATTATGAAGGCATGCAGCATAAAACTTGACTTTTATTCCCTTGAGATTAAATGGTTGAGGGGTGGTCTAATTGAGGTGTTTTAAATGTTAAAGGAATTCTAAAGGGTAGGCACAGAAAAACTCTTTCTTCTGGTGGGAGAATCCAGAACAAGAGAGCATAATCTTAAAATTAGAGCTACGCCAGTTAGGAGTGAAGTCAGGAAGCACTTTATCTCACACACGGTGGATCTCTCTCTCCCCTCTCTCCTTCCTCCTCTCCCTCTCTCTCTTTCTCTCTCTCTCCCCCTTTCTCTCCTCCCCCTTTCTCTCCTCCCCCTTTCTCTCCTCCCCCTTTCTCTCCTCTCCCTCTCTCTCTTTCTCTCTCTCTCCCCCTTTCTCTCCCCCCCCTTTCTCTCCCCCCCCCTTTCTCTCCCCCCCCTTTCTCTTCCCCCCCCCTTTCTCTCCCCCCCCCCTTTCTCTCCCCCCCCCTTCTCTCCTCCCCTTTCCCTCCTCCCCTTTCCCTCCACCCCTTTCCCTCCTCCCCTCTCCCTCCCTCCTCCCCTCTCCCTCCCTCCTCCCCTCTCCCTCCCTCCTCCCCTCTCCCTCCCTCCTCCCCTCTCCCTCCCTCCTCCCCTCTCCCTCCCTCCTCCCCTCTCCCTCCCTCCTCCCCTCTCCCTCCCTCCTCCCCTCTCCCTCCCTCCTCCCCTCTCCCTCCCTCCTCCCCTCTCCCTCCCTCCTCCCCTCTCCCTCCCTCCTCCCCTCTCCCTCCCTCCTCCCCTCTCCCTCCCTCCTCCCCTCTCCCTCCCTCCTCCCCTCTCCCTCCCTCCTCCCCTCTCCCTCCCTCCTCCCCTCTCCCTCCCTCCTCCCCTCTCCCTCCCTCCTCCCCTCTCCCTCCCTCCTCCCCTCTCCCTCCCTCCTCCCCTCTCCCTCCCTCCTCCCCTCTCCCTCCCTCCTCCCCTCTCCCTCCCTCCTCCCCTCTCTCAAAAAAGGGCAATTGAAATTTCAAGACTTGAGATTGATATATTTTTTTATAAAGATAAGCATATCAAAGGATATGGAACAAAGGCAGGTAAATTGAGTTGAGGTGCAGATCAGCCATGATGTAATTGAATGGCCTACTCCTGTTCCTGAAGATGTTGATTCTGACATAGTGTACAGTTGCTAGGATGCTGGTAACAATAAGAGCAGGATCCCTGGCTGGTTTACCTCCCTAGCCCAGGTGCGCTGAGACAACATTTACTGCCACCATAGGTCAGATCAGCACAAAACAGGAATTAAAGCCAAGACCTTAGTTGGATGAAGCCATGGGAAATTTTACTTCGTTAACGGTGCTATTTAACTACAAGTTGTTGTTTACTGACTCTAACAATATGCCTTAAGTGGTATTTCATGAGATGTATGTATATATACTGCTTTGCACAGTTCTTCTATTGGATCTCTCTCATTATTTAGGCTATCTTTTACACTGGTCTCCCTTTGGGCCCAAATTTGCCCAGGAGTTGCTCTGTTTTTGTTTGGAGCAACTTGATTTTTCTGGAGTATCTTAAAAATCCCCATTCTGCACATTTAATTTGTGCCAGTGTAAGTGAGTTAGTTGGGATTTTTTTTAGTTTAGTTTTTTTTTCAAAAGGGGGCGTTACCAGCCACCTATGGCTGTTTTGGCCATTTAAGTCAGTTTGGACAGCTAATAGTTGCTCCAAACTAACTTAGGCTAGCGTATGTGGCAACTTGTGGCCGCACAGAAAACCCTTGCGGAGAGTTAAGAAATCAGCGCAGGTAGCCAGAGACTGGGGGGGCAGGGATGGGGGAGCGGAGAGGACCTTGCAAAGCACTAAACACCTTCACAACAACTAATACAGATCTTGTACTGTAACTTTTGCATAATTTACACATTCCACTATATAAAGCTTCATAAAATATGCACTTATATCATTTATATCAGAAGACAAAGGGTTTCATAAAACCATTTATGAATCAAATATTTTGCTAGCAGGGCTATATTAATGCAAGTTGTTATCTTGTGACATCACACCATCATGAGTTAGTGATCGTGGGTGGTGCAATGATAGGAGTAATACAACTGGCCTTGTCATCGGGTTAGGGAGCGGAAAATCAATCGGGGTTCCAGCTCCTGGTCGCTATTCATTGAGCCTGCTGGAACTGTTCTATGTGTAGAGTTCAGGTGAAAAGTGGAACAGGCTGTGATGTCCCTCGTGGTCACATAGTTTGCCTTTCTACGATTGTCAAGGCTCGGGCTTACAAATGAATGAACGATGGTCACTTGCGCAAGGTACCTGAGGGTGTCCATGCAGTTACTCCCCAATAAGGCACCCGTGGGTGCTGACAGAATGTTCCCAACAGGGCATCCACGGGCATCCATGCAGTTGTTCACTAAGAATTGGTGGGATTTAAAAAAAAAAATCGACTTAAGTCATGATTACTAACAAAACAAAAGCCTCGACCAGATATTTGCTGGTACTGAGAGATCAAACCTAAGAGGAAAGTTTTCTCTGGTCATTCTCACCTCTTAACAGCCAGTTGCAGTGTGCGATTGACGGAGACTTTTTCTAAATCATTTAAAGAAACTCTCCTCTTTTCCCCCCCCCCGATCAAAAGTCTTCCCACAGCAATCTGTTTCTTGTAGCCCTCGGTGCGGGGAAGGCTGCGACAGGCCACTTGGCCCAGGATAGGGACGGGACGCGTTGGGTCCCTCGCTGCAGGCACGCATCATCACAATCATGGGAGGAGCTGCTGCGCATGCACGAACGCTCTACTGCGCATGTGGACAGCTGCCGGCACACTTAGTCGCAGGGCCCTAGCCCCCCCCCCATGGACTCGCCACAACGCGCCAAGCCCTGGGAAAGTCGGCAGAGGGGCCAGAATATGGGGATATTTTTTCAACGCCATTTTGAGCGCAGGAAGTCGACGCACCTCACAAGTGCGCCGAAAAAACCGGAGGGCCAAGTTTGGGCCCTTTTATTTGGACTATAATTTAGCCATGGGGTGCTGTGTAAGTGGTGCATTACTGGAGTTCTGTGTAAGGTAGTATATCACTGGGGCATTTTAATTAGACTTGTCTAATCAGGAAAAAAGATGATTATCCTCATTAGTCACGATGTTATATGTGTATATTTGCATAGATAAATGTTTCATTACTTTGTGTTTTTAAAAAGTTTGGGATGGGAAGTATTTTATATTCTAATGCTGCCATTATGAAGGGGAATCTCTGTTGTGCATTGTTAGAACACGAAGATTGTTAGCCTGAATGTGTAGACATTGTTCTCAGCAGACCACCCATCTAATGCAGCATAATGAGCCATGTTAATACATTTGTATCTCTTTGTTGGTTTTTTTTGTTAGTAATTGTATGAATCACGGAAAATGTTTGAACACCAGCTATCGAGTTGCTTGCAGCTGCAGAATTGGGTCTTTTGAAGAATCCCATGACCTGATCAATACCCCCATTGTGCGTCAGCCTGCAGGGCCCAAAGGCGTCCAGTTTCATGAACTCCTCTCGCAACTGTCCGCCACCAAGTTACATCTATAATGTGCAAACAGATGGCCAAAGAAATGATGCAGCAGTTGCTTTGGCTGTAGACTCTGGTGCTTGAAACCATTTGTTTAGAAGGAGTGACTGAGAAACTGCATATGGGCCTTGGCTGTAAAACTCTGCAGGCTGAGAACATCTGCAGATGCAGTGAAAGAAAGAAAGACTTAGATTTATATAGCGCCTTTCACGGCCAAGCGCTTTACAACCAATGAAGTACTTTTGGAGTGTAGTCACAGTTGTAGTGAGGTTGAGAATAGTTGCTTTTTGTTGAGTCCAGTTGTGCGCTACAACCTCACCTGTGGTAGATTTCCCCTGCAATCCAACTCACGTCGTGAATTTGTGTTTTTTTACAGATGGAGAAAGATGAGAATGTGAGTGAATCGTCGCCTCACATTGCTAATATTGGGAAGCTGGTAGAGGTAGGTGGCGCAATTCTCAATATGTAAATAGGACACAAAAATTGTAAGACCCATCTGGAGCTTCACAAAACGAGGAAAAGGTTTGAGTCTGACTGACTATAGACTAGTATACTGTAAAGAAATATGATACAAATGCTGTCCCATAAGTGATCATTGATCTTTTGATCCTTGTAAATATTTTCAGCGTGCGTTAGGATGCCTCTACTCTGCCAAAGAATTAGGGAGTTTTCTACATTGTATTTATTGCATTACTGAGAAAACCACTGTAACCCTTTCAATTCCTGAGAATTATATTTTTTACTTTCATTACTTGTCGTACTCAAGGTAGTTTCAGGAATTCTGGTTGTAAGGTTAGCCTGACCAGTTAAATGAGAAGCGATGTCTATGAGGTGTACTTTTTATTATAAGTACTCCTCATTCTATAATCTTCATAAAAATTATCTTTGATAATCAAGCCTTCCCCAGAACCTGTAAATGTCGAGCATCTCCACTGTATGCAGTGGGCATCAAATCCCTGCACTAGCCCAGATTTTACAGCTAGATTGCAGAATGTTACAGCTAGATTGCAGAATGCCCATTTGATTTCCAGGGATTGGGCAGCTCCACATAGACACTCGGGTTGTTCCAAAGTCATTATCCCTGCATCTCCATTGCATTCAATGGAGCCAGTTCACATGCCTTCCTGATCGGAATGGCATGGAGCAAGGTCAAAAGTAATTTTTATGAAGGTATTTATAAATGAGAGAGTACTTCGAATAAAAACAATTTAGATAAAAATACAACTTCCTAGAGATTTGATAGAGGGTCATATTCTAGGTTGAACATTTTATTAACAATGGAATGTCTTTATTTTAAGGGTTGCTGCAGCACATGTGCATTGCAACATTGAGAAGTGATTCTCCATAATGAGAATTTCTAATCCTGACAATGATCTGACTAAAGCTCACATCTAAGTGCACCATTGGCAGAGAGTGAGGAGCTGGGTACCTGTCTTCCTCCCACAACAGCAAACATTTGTGTGTGCATTGAGTGCCTTTGGTCAGCTTAATTAGGAGGCTTCACAGGAGTGCACGAATTAAATCAATTTTAATTTTTGTTTAGCCCATTTTGTCCAATCTCCTTATCTTGGTAACAGTTATTTTCAAATTGTTATTTTTGAGTTCAGCAACAATCTGAATACATTTTTTAAATTATAAACACATTTGAATTGTTGATTTACCTGATTAGGTGACAACTGTCCTTAAGCCATGTACAAAGCTTCTTCCAAAATTTCAGTTGCAATAAAAATTACCATCCCACCTTTCCATCCGCCAGTTCACAAGTAAGGGCAGTAGTTTCAGCTTATGTTTCAGTGCTGCCAGAACCATGATTTAATATACTGACAGCAAAACTTATTCAGATGTAAAAGCTTTTGGTAAATACTTCAGATGCACTATATCAAAACTACAATTCATAAAATGGATCTTTACACTGGTTCTATCCAAGGGAGGGCATTTTCCAGGCGGTAAAGCAGTCCGTGGTCCCAGTTCATCAAAAATAACAGCATCACTGAAGCTTTGTTTCCTCAGTCTTTTGCTACTTGAGACTTTAATCTGTTTTTAAGCAAGTTAACAATATGGTGCCTTCTGAACCTATAGATCTGATGTGAGAACATTTCTTATACTTGGACAGTTACATAACTAGCCCTGTCGTAGCATTAAGAGTAGTGAACTGAATGCATTAGTGGTGGGTCCACAGTCTCTTGTTTTGCAAGTACATACAACATTTCTCGTACCCCATCTATCATTTTAGCTAAAGAGTTAATGTCCCCTCCCCAATTTGGCAGACAATCATTTTTGTAAAGGTCGAGCTGTACTCAACAAGATTGCCTAACAACTTTGTATTACACAGTTCAGAAAATGGCACAATCTAACAACACAGAATCCATGCATATGATTCTGGTTTATAAACCACAGTTGTGGCAGCATAATGAAACCAAATGAATTTCTTAATCATGCCAAAAGCAGGGTACTCTGGAATCTCAGTTTTAAGCCAGCTAAGGCAGGTGGCTTGGAAATGGTTTGTCTATTGGAAGAAAAACTACCAATTCCAAGAATTGTATGTTTCAGATCAGTTTGTTGTTTCAGATATCGTGCAGTAGAATGGTAAGCCGCAGGTTTATAGTGATGATTTCCAACACATGCTTCTGAACTGTGTTGGGATGTTTGGAAAGCAAACAGCAACAGCTCACTGTTAGAAAGAAAGGCGGCCAAGCGATCTCGGCCTATTTGCGAGGCTAGTTAGCTGTCTAGTCACTGCAGAATGTTTGGATGGGAAATGTGAAGAGGCATGCAAGTTAATTATTGGAAGAGACATGATTAACGGTTGACCAATTCACCTTAAAAATGAAAAATTGCTCCCACTGGGCTGAATCACGTTTTTCTGCAGTGTGACAGAATCCAGCTTTTGTAACATTACAATTTTTTTGCGCCACCAGGAGAATAACTTTGTTTGCCTTCATGGAGTGCAGTCTGAGAAGGACGACGTCACTGTGGCTTGCCTGTGTTCTGTAGCTGTTCTATAAAATTTTCCACAGAACTCTGGCTCATACACACAACAGATATTTATTATTTTAAGAGCCAAAATTCTTTGGAAAGTTCAATAGCACAGCTTCAGAGCGCAAGCTGGCTACAATTAAATTGACCGAACAGGAATGCATTGCATGCAAAGAGGACCAATAGTGGCCCCTGGTGGTGAAAAGAAGTTGCACCATCCCTGACCTGAAAGTGTTTCAAGCCATGTGAAAACCTGTTCCAATTCCTTGATTCCTTTGAGGATATTGCAAATAAATTGTAGAACTCCCGATAATATAGTTTATAGGCTTTGGAGTTTCCGAAAGTCTTTGATAAGGTCTTGCATAAATGAAGTCCTAATAAAACAAAAATCCAAGGGAATCGAAGTTAAAACACTGGATTAGATTTTTTTAAATAGGAAAATGAGTGGACCAGTGAGAGGTGTAGTGTTAGATATTTGTATTCTACAGTTAAGGGAGTGAAATCAAAGTCACGGAAATTCAAGATCCAGTTGAATGGTCCTCCGTGATTCAAAAAGTTCTTAATTATAGAATGATTGAAAATTGCATGGCGTGGGGGACGCTGCTATAAGGAATGATGGGAAGCATGTGATGCTTTGATTTTTATTCCAGACGATGAGATGAAACCATGTCACATGCCATTTTGGAAGTATAAAGGTGCCCTCTGCATTCGTAGTGCAGTGGTTTAGAACAATTTATTGGGACTGCAAGGTTGATTAATGTGGGTAGGAGGAGCTTCAGGGTTTGGTGGACTGTACGGAGAGGGTTTGTCCAGTGAAAATTCTGATGGCTACTTGAAGGTTCTACTCTACAAGATGGAATGGAGTTAATAATGCCCTCAGTCTAAATATATAAAAGAACTAGCTGGTATATGTACCCTTAGTGTGTTGTTAAGATTAGAAGGTTCACAGCTCTGTGCTGTCATTGGAATAGAAATGACTGAGGCTCCCTTTACATAGAGTTTTGGGGAACTGCTTTATACTGAAAGTACTCCCCTATCCTGACCCTATACAATCCTTCAAATTCCATCATAGCCTTGGCCATAAGTGATATATCCCTAATCAGTATAACTTTGTACCAGTTTTCTTTGTTTTTTTTTTCCAAACAGTGAGCTCTGAAAATTCAAAACTGGAGTGAAATCATCTTCGGCTACCTTAGCCAGAAGTAACACAAAATTCTGATGGTCTTTACTCTCCAATAAACAGCTCAGTTCTTGTGGGATTTTCTTATTTATCTCCCATTATGTATGTAGGTCCTTTCTCGAGCATGCATTCTGCAGCTGAGAGGTTGGGTGACTGGAGGATAATGGCAGACATGCAGGCCAGCTGGAGTGTCCTGCTGAATGCCTGTTCACTGACCATCAGAAGGACTTCCTGATTTGTAGGAGATGCCAGAGGTCAGGGTCAAGATTGCAGACCATTGGTGTGTGCTCGGCTCTAGAGTGGCTCCAATTTTGCTATTCGATGCATGGCAAAAACCCAATGAGAACTTTGCTACCTTTTTGTTTCCTCCCCTGATGCTGTTCTCCCATCACAGGGAAATGCACCACCATAAACCTGGCAACTCCATGATACCACAACTGAAGTGAATCAGTGCTACACTACTCTGCCAACACCTGCCAGAATTTTAATATTTGAGGAGATGGTTCCATCAAATACATTTGGCTGGCAGTATGATTATGCTGCAATGCTGAAGCAAATCTGTAACACATGATAAACCTTGTCTTTATATCTGGCTGATTTGAATTAATACATAACATTTCTGTTTCATAGGATATGGAAAACAAGATCAGAAGTACATTGAATGACATCTACTTTGGGAAAACAAAGGATATTGTGAACGGACTAAGGTAATATATAAAATTCTATTCCTGTTTAAACTTTATGTAGAAGCAAGGCCAGTTTTAAGCAACAGTAACTGTATTTATACAGCAGCTTTTATTATAGGAAAACTGTCCCTCGGCACTTCAGAGGTCTAATCAAGAAATGGACGCTGGGCCAAAGAAGGAGATCTTATAACGGGTGATCAAAGCTTGGTCAAAAAGGTAGATTTTAAGGAGGGTCTTAAAGGAGGAGAGATAGAGGCAGAAAGATTTAGGGAGGACATTCCAGAACATGAGCCGAAGCAACTGAAAGCACAGGGAGCAAAGGGAGGGTCAATAAGAGCCCAGAGTCAGATGAACAGGGTTTGGGTGTGTGGGGTCTTAAGGGCCCTTGGGCAAGGCCATCAATGGATTTCAACATGAGGATGACACTTTTCAATGAGACATTGGGAGACCAGGACGCAATGTAGATCAGTGAGGGTGGGGTGATGGGCGAGTGGCACTTGGTGTGAGATAGAAATTGTTAGCAAAGGTACAGAGTTTGTGGTGGGGGCCGAAGACAATGGCTTTGGTCTTCCCGATGTTTAGCTGGATGAAATTGTGGTTCATCCAAGAGTGGCTGTCGGACAAGCAGTCTGACAACACAAGCAATGGAGAGGTCAAGAGAGGTAGAGCCGGAAGACAAGCCATTGAGATGCAGTAGCTATGATTGGATAGGGAAGAGTTGGAGCCAAGTGAGGGCAGTCCCACCGGGCTGGACAACAAAGTTGGAGGAGGTCAGTGTGGCCACCCATGTCAAAGGCTGCAGAGATGTCGAGGGAGAATGTCCCACGGTCACAGTCATGTATATTCCAACCGAGGGACATAAGGGCTAACTTTCTGACTACACCCGGTGCAGGATCTTGCTGCCAAGAGCACACTTTAGGAATTTCGGCAAGCACAGCCCACGATTTTCCAAACATTTGAAAGAATCAATAAATCATGGACAATGCACTTCTGGATTTCTGATGAGTGCTCCCAGCCAGCAAGGCTCTACGCCTGAGAGCACAACATCAAAAATTTATCCCAGGATCTGTTTTATTTCTATCTGTAGGTGGCTTCATATTTCTAATCATCTGTATTAAAGGTTTGTCATATCTAATGTTCAGTTTGAAGCTCCATAAACCTTTAATAGAAAGTGTGTGCACCGTCCACTTTCATTTAAATTTAAAAGCTTCCAGTTAACTGAACTAATTTTCTGTTGAATTATACATAATATTTATGTAGTTAAAACATATTGTTCATGATACTACAGGATTCATGGTAATGACGCTTCATTAATGATTTTTGTCCTTCATGACTGAGTTGGGGAAGCTCTACTGAGAGGTGTAGGTAATAGACCGGTTTCAGAATGCAGAGAAAGCTGGGAGAGTTCCCCTGGCTAGGAGAGACCTGCTGTGTTTCCTATCCAATAGAAAGAGAGGAGTCGAGGAGAAAAACTATTACCAGGATGTAATCGTTACTTTTCCAAATAAACTCCAGCGTTGAGATGCAGGCTCGGGTTCTTGTACATGCACCACAGCTGGTACTGAGAGGCTATGTTTGAACAATGTGATTCATTAGGAATATATTTTAAAATAGACAGTGATGTCCACTCATTATTTGTCCATGTATAACTTACTCAGCACACGTTCCAGAAAAACTGATAAGCTCTGACTTCTGTGCAAGTCATGCTGCTGGTCTCCAGCTTTGGCTTGGATACTGATCAGTCCTGTTCAAGGAGTAATCGGAAGGATTTCCCTTCTAGCTGATGAGCTCACATGTGTGCAGAAGCCCAAGTGTATCTATTCTTCGACAGCTCAGCTCACCCAAATTGCATATGGATCTTTTTAAATTCTCTTGCCCCTCCCCTTTCTTGCTGCCACCATCCTTCCCCTTATTTCAATTTCTGAACGGGTGCTGTTTGGACCTGCTTTATGTTCTTGCTGTATTTTGTCAGTGAAAAAAGCTGAATTCATGGCCGAGTCCAATCCTCTTTAAACATGGAGGGGCTGAGGCCCTGTGTGGGATCAGAGGGGCCGAGGTATAGTATCAAAGGGAACATTCCCCTGATTATGATGCTATCCATGGCATGAGGTTCTTAAAGTTGCAGTGCCCTGGGTGATTTTACCTACCCCTCGGTGGTGCCGAGGTTCCTGTTTGTGAAGGACTTTGTTTACGAAAACATTTTCGGGGATGGTGAAAAAGATACCCACCATCAGTACTATTTGTTTGGAACTTCTATCCACGTCCAGTTATTGGTGGGAGTCCTGTGACTGCAGTGTGTGGAAAAAAAATCAGTGATTGAATTGTGCTACTGAAAATAATCAGAGACACTTCTACAAAGTTCAGTTCAGGAGCTTTGCTTCTCATTTTTGAGAATGAATTATCCAAAAATAAAATGTAATTTAGTTAAAATAGGTTTGGTATATGAAAAATAATAACGTTCTGCAGGTTTGTATGTAGCTATCACCTCCTCTTGTCTTATTAATTTTATTCATTTTTCTGTATTTCATCTCTCCTTTTCTCCTTGACTTTCATGTAAAAATAAAACCTTTTTATAGATCAATTGATGATTTACCAGACACCCAAAAGCTTAAGCAGTTACAGAGGGAACTGTCTCAAGTACTGACCCAGCGCCAGATCTTCATCCAGCCTGATAATTAAGTGCCCAGGTATCTGCCTGTGAGGCTTACAATGTGATTAACCACAACTTAACTGGGCTGACATGATCAGCCTTTGTCCTTGCATGAACTTTTACTGGTAAATCTAACCCCTAACTCACCTCACCCAAGGCAGCTGTTGCTTTCTACTGCAGAGTGAACACCACACTTGCAACACATGGTCTGTAAAAGTGCTTCAATAACTTTAGATCTTGATGTACATTAGTTGTGTTGAAAGTTTGCATGTCATTTATTATGGTACAATTGAGCTTTTACATGGGCAAGTTCTACATTCTGAAGGACCTTCCATTTGATGCGTGATGGTATGAATTCCATGAGGGAGCAAGTTCATTTCATGGTCTGTTTTACTAATTTGTATAACCAATTCACTTCTTTTTGTTTAGACTGCTTGAAATGTGGATATTATCAGTCCTGACATTCCCAGCTGAATTGGTTTTCCACAAGTACCACCTTGTTGGTAAATCCATTGTCCTGGGTGCAGCAGAAATGTGTGTTTATGTAGCTCCTTTAATATAGCAAAGCATCCCAGTGTCCTTCACTGTTCAGGGTCAAATTCAGGCAAAACTAGAAGAGAAATACTAGTGCTGAATCATATAGAACGGCAAGGTCCCAGGTTCAGTTCCTGGACTCTGCTGAGTTCATTGATCATCTCCTGGAGGCAGGGGGGGGTTTCCTGCTCCTGATCGCTGTCCAATTGTCCTTCTAGAAAGTGTGTGGATGGGATCACGGTTGGCAATGCGATCCATGTTCAAATAGCCTTCTAACTTCCTTGACCAGGTCATGTATGAACAAACTTCCCTGTCCAGATCATGTATGACCAGTGGTAGTTGGCTCCTATAAATTGCAGGAGGTAATGTTTTTGAGAGAAAAGTGGAGAAAAATAATAATTTACTCTCCAACTGGGCAAGTTCTTCTAAAAGGGTACAGTTGGTGCATTAAAACACTGGTTAGAGGTTTCAGTGTAAAGCTCCTCACTGCTGTTTATATATTGCTGCAATACCCATCACTGCACGAGCAGTTCTGTGTACAAGTTGCATTAGAATTGTCATTGCCCATTTGAGGCCACAAGGAACACCTATTTTAGCAGGGTAGCTGAGTGTGAGTGTCCACCTTTTGTGTCCTTGACCTGTATTTAGAACAGAAAAGGGTAACGGTCCTCTATATATGTCTGCTAGGGATACTAAGTGGAATGAGTTTAGGCAGTTTAGATTCATGAGGAAATGATTGTAATCTACTGGGGACTCAATCATTCTGCTCAACAAATCCTTCACAAGGAATTCAGGAAATGCTGTTCATAATATGCACAAGAAGAAATGTTCTATCTAACTGAGGTTACAATGTGAGATGGAAATCCTATCTCTGCTTAACAGAAGAATGACCTTGAATAGCTGCTTGCTGTTGCATGGCAAAAATAAAAAGGCTGCTTGGTGGAAGAAACGTTTCCAAATGGATGAGTCAGATTGAAAGAGATGAAGTGATTACACATGAGCTTATCAGTTTGGGCGTTCCCAGCATGGTTTGTCGTGCATGGAGTGGAACTCAGTGGAGACAGTAATTTGTGCAGTGTTTGGCTTTGAAAAGGGCTTAAAGATACAGCAAGGAATGTCATCAATATGTGATTTATCCTTCATGATTGACAACTTTCGGGTTTTTTTTAAATTAACTTTCTTTGTATTCCAAAGCAAATGATTTTTGCATAACTGCAATTCTCTTCCAGACCCTTAACAGATCATATTCCAGCAGCCACCCCATCAATGAAAATGTTTGCCCTTGGCATTCAACTTTTGAATAAATCGTACTGCTACACTCACGCACACAAACCGGACAACAATTGAAACAGTTACTGCTACACACACACACATTTAACCTGGTTATTCTCACGTTGGAGTTTGCACATCTGATCAATATACATAATTTCTAAACTCCCGTTCTGTTTATAGGTTTTATGTCAACATTCTTCCAGTTATTTCATTTCCTCGTCTTGAGCTGCTGTAATGTTTGCTCTAAATGTGTCTCTAAAACATTAAAGAGCTAATAGTTATGTTAATATCAGGTCATTCTTGTCAGCTGCAAATGTGCACAGCTGGTGTGTTTAGTGCTCAGGTGCAGAGGTTTTTTTTGCATCACTTCTCTTGTCTCCTCTCCTGCAAAGGGGAACTCTGGGTGACTGCCAAAGGGATACTATTGGATGGAGGTAATAGGCACAAGTGAGTTTAAATCATTGTTCAGGTTATTTAAGTACATGGTCCTCTGTGATAACAGATCAATGTGTAGGTTTGAGAGGCAACGCACTGGCCAGATTTTTGATCTCTCTTCCTACCATTTGAAAGGTCATCCTGAATTCCATGCCTAAGTTACTAAATTAGATGAGGTGTTTAAAGCTGTTCAGTTTAGTTTAGGTCAGTGGGTGCAGGGTAAATTTACTTAGTGAATTGGAATCTTTTAGTAGCAGTAGTTCTGCAAACGGAATCGCTGTTTGATGAAATAAAATATCACATAACAATCTGCCTCATAACTTGAGGAAATCCAAAATCAATTAAGCTTTCTATCAATATTTGCTACAAAACCTCATGTTGCTTTCCAGCAGACCACATAATGCCTACAACCATTCTTCATGTGGGTGTATTGGACATCACAGCCAATATTTGTACAAAGGTAATTTTGTATTGCATATTGTGTGAGCCAGCAGATGAGGACCCATGGACTCTTACAGTTTCTATACTAGAACTCATGAAAAATTCTGATTTTAAAAGGTCACTTCAACTCTCTCTCAATCTTCCCTTTAGAGAGTTCACTCAAATTCCTTCTTCAGGCTGTTTGCCCAGCCTGCTGATCTGAAACTAGACAGTAAACATACATCCTGCTTTCATGTCTCCTGTTTAGTAGACATGTTGGCATTTCCTAGATTTAGAACTGTCAACTTTGCAGAATTTAAGAGGCCCTTAAATGAAAAAAAGAATTAATTTGCATCTTCTAAAGTGTCCTTTTAAAATAGACCCAGCTCAGATTCATACGCTGCAATCCAGTAGAATATACACCGTACAATGGGCCCATCCTACAATGTAAAGGTTGGATGTTTTGGCTGAAAGGAGGAAGGAATGCATACGTCGGGAGTGTTCAGGACTTGCAGCAACAGCAGTAGAGAAGCAGATTGGAATCCAGGGAGAACAAAGTAGCAAAGCTGATAACTATAGTCACCCTGTAAATGCACCCTGCACCTGTGGTGACCTCGCCATTTGTCATCAGGTTTTGTTGTATCTTTAAAACCACCGAGTTTTTCTGCAGATTTGATTTTCACAGCGGACTATTGTGCAGTCCTTTGCCAAGCTAACTGTTCATTTGTTTCACAGGTCTGTGGCGTCACTTGCAGACAGATCAAGCCAGGAAGCTCTGCTAACTAATCTGGCAGAAGCTTTGAAGAAAAGACAGCAACCTTATTGATTCTTAGAGCTAACTGACAAAAGCAAAGCACTGTCAGTTTCGGTTACATTATTTTCTTATATTTCTTTTGTTCAGTTCTTTAATTTGTCCCATTAAAATTTGCCTAAACTATTCCATGTTTAAAAGCCATTCTAACCCTGTCAAAATTGTATAAAATGCTATGTTTTAGCTTGTAAACCTAGTTCATACTACACAACGGCTTATTTCACAATCAAACACGAGGAACATTTACTAGGCATCTTTATACTTTCATTTTTATTGGTCACAATGGTTAACACAACCCCAACCTGGCATTATTTTTTGTTCAAAGACACTGGTTACATTTATGTGAAATGTAAAGCACGGAACTGAACTTGAACTGCAGACAACGATGGCGCGATGGAGATACAGACTCACTCGAGCAAAATGTTATAATACCAGTTAACTTTCCAAGGAACAAGGGTTGTATGTTCAGTATTGTACTATAGAAAGATGTGATATAAACTGTCCTGAAATTCTACAAGTTCTAACATATTTGCCTTTAAGGTTCTCCCGTGTCAATATTTTGAGGAATGCAAGGGTTTTTTTTGTAAAGCTTAAAAATTGAAATGTACATCTTGTACTTGAGCCTCCAAACTAAAAAAATAAATAGAACTAGAAACTCATAACAAGCAGCAGTTGTGTGTGAACACTGTTTCTTTTCAGAAATACATTTACCATTATAAAAAAATATATATATATTATATATATATATATATATAATATATATTATACTCGCGTCTGCTCTGCTATTTAATCAGATCCTGGCTGATCTGCACCTACACTCCACTTACCTGCCTTAGTTTAGCTAACAAAATCCATCAATCTCCGTCTTGAAAGTTCCAATTGTCCCAGTATCCAGAATTTTGGAGGAAGATAATTCCATATATCTACTACCCTTTATCTGAAAAGAGTTTAAAGCTGGTTAGGGTTGAGAGTAGCTGTGTCGTACAGATCACAAAGATGCCAAGTTTATTCCTGGGTCTGTGCTCAGTTCGTTTCTATGAGAGGTGCTACAATTAGCTGCAGCATCTTTGGATTATGGAGGGTAAACTCGTCCAGAGTTCCTGCGTTCAAACACAAATGTGACTCCTGCTATGTGCATTGGGTGAGGGTGCTAGCAGGCTTGACTGTGACCCCCCCTCCCCCATGGTCAAGGGGATGGCATCAAACAGGAAATTAGGGATGCGTGCAATAAAGGTGCAGCAGTTATCATGGGTGACTTTAATCTGCATATAGATTGGGCTAACCAAACTGGTAGCAATATGGTGGAGGAGGATTTCTAGGAGTGTATAAGGGATGGTTTTCTAGACCAATACGTCAAGGAACCAACTAGAGAGCTGGGTATTGTGTAATGAGAGAGGATTCATTACTGATCTTGTACGAGGCCCCTTGGGGAAGAGTGACCATAATATCGTAGAATTCTTAAGATGGAGAGTGACACAGTTAATTCAGAGACTAGAATCCTGAACTTAAAGAAAGGTAACTTCGATGGTATGAGATGTGAATTGGCTAGGATAGACTGGCGAATGATACTTAAAGGGTTGACAGTGGATAGGCAATGGCAGACATTTAAAGATCACATGGATGAACTTCAACAATTGTACATCTCTGTCTGGCGTAAAAATAAAACGGGGAAGGTGGCTTAACCGTGGCTACCAAGGGAAATTAGGGATAGTGTTAAATCCAAGGAAGAGGCATATAAATTGGCCAGAAAAAGCAGCAAACCTGAGGACTGGGAGAAATTTAGAATTCAGCAGATGAAGACAAAGGGTTTAATTAGGAGGGGGAAAATAGAATATGAGCGGAAGCTTGCCGGGAACATAAAAACTGACTGCAAAAGCCTCTATAGATATGTGAAGAGAAAAAGATTAATAAAGACAAAAGTGAACTTGTGGAATTCTCTACCACAGAAAGTTGTTGAGGCCAGTTTGTTAGATATATTCAAAAGGGAGTTAGATGTGGCCCTTACGGCTAAAGGGATCAAGGGGTATGGAGAGAAAGCAGGAATGGGGTACTAAAGTTGCAAAAATGATTAGCCATGATCATATTGAATGGTGGTGCAGGCTCGAAGTGCCAAATGGCCTACTCCACTTATTTTCTATGTTTCAGTGAAATTTACTGTCTCGTCCCTACTAGAGCTTCTACTTGTAGAATAGCTAAAAGTAAATGTTAGTCCCTTAGAGGGTGTGACTACAGAATTAATAATGTGAAACGGGGAAATGGTAGAGGCTTTGAACAAATATTTTGTATTGGTCTTCACGGTAGAGGACACTAAAAACGTCCCAATAATTGATAATCAAGGAGCTATTGCCGGGGGGGGGGGGAACTTAAAACAATCGCTATCATTAGAGATAAAGTACTAGGCAAACTAATGGGACTAAAGGTGGACAAGTCTCCCTGGACCGGATGGCATGCATCTTAGGGTTTTAAAAGAAGTGGCTGCAGAGATAGTGGATGCATTGGTTGTAATCTCCCAAAGTTCCCTGGATTCTGAGGTCCTAGTGGACTGGAAAACCACAAATGTAACCGTTTTAATTTAAGAAAGGCGGGCGACACAAAGCAGGAAACTGTAGACCAGTATTCCTAACATCTGTCATTGGGAAAATGCTGGAGTCCATCATTCAGGAAGCAGTGACAGGACATTTAGAAAATCATCATGCAGTCAAGCAGAATCAGCATAGTTTTATGAAAGGGGAAATCATGTTTGAGAAATTTGTTGGAGTTCTTTGAGGATGTAACGAGCAAAGTGGATAAAGGAGAACCGGTTGATATCATATATTTGGATTTCCAGAAAGCATTCAATAAGGTGCCACACAAAAGGTTACTGTACAAGATAAGAGCTCACGGGGTTGGGGTAATATATTAGCGTGGATAGAGGATTGGCTAACTAACAGAAAACAGTCGGGATAAATGGGTCATTTTCAGGCTGGCAAACTAACTAGTGGGGTGCCACAAGGATTAGTGCCAGGGCCTCAACTATTTACAATTTATATTAATGACTTGGATGAAGGAACTGAGTGTAATGTAGCCCAATTTGCTGCTGATACAAAGATAGGTGGGAAAGCAAGTTGTGAGGATGATGCAAAGAATCTACACGGATATAGATAGGCTCAGTGAGTAGGCAAAAATTTGGCAGATGGACTATAATGTGGGAAAATGTGAGGTTATCCACTTTGGTAGGAAAAATAAAAAAGTAAATTATTATTTAAATGGGGAGCGATTACAAAATACTGCGGTACAGAGGGATCGGGGGTTCTTGTGCATGAAACGCAAAAAGTTAGCATGGAGGTACGGCAAGTAATCAGGAAGGCAAATGGAATACTAGCCTTTATTGCAAAGGGGATTGAGTATAAAAGTAGGGAAGTCCTGCTCCAATTGTACACAGTATTGGTAAGACCACACCTAGAGCACTACATACAGTTTTGGTCTCCTTATTTACAGAAAGATATACTTGCACTGGAGGCAGTTCAGAGAAGGCTCATGAGGTTGATTCTTGAGATGAAGGGGTTGTCATATAGAAAGGTTGAGCAGGTTGGGCCTATGCTCCTTGGAGTTTAGAAAAATGACAGGTGATCTTATTGAAACATATAGGATTCTGAGGGGGCTTGACAGGGTAGATGCAGAGAGGATGTTTCCCCTCATGGGGGAATCTAGAACTAGGGGGCATAGTTTCAGAATAAGGGGTCGCCCATTTAAAATAGAAATGAGGAGGAATTTCCTCTGAGGGTCGTGAATCTTTGGAATTCTCTACCCCAGAGAGCTGTGGAGGCTGGGTCTTGAGTCAATGGTTACGGGGAATGGGTGGGGAAGTGGAGTTGAGGCCAGGATCAGATCAGCCATGATCTTATTGAATGGCGGAGCAGGCTCGAGGGGCCGAATGGCCGACCCCTGCTCCTATTTCTTACGTCCCCGCCACACGAAAAATGGCCATTTAGACAAAGAATTAGGGGTAACTAGCACCTGTGAAGAGTAAGTTCTTTCAATAGAGAAAAAAAATTGTCAATGAAACAAAGTGACTTGTCTTATGCCGAGCTTTACATCCTTCACTACATTGGCCTCTGCACTTCAGTGCTTTACTCGGGTGGTTCTTCAGTTCTGCCGTAATCCATGCGAATGTGCTGACTGGTAACTTCCAATTATCTGAAGCTAATTCAACGTTTTGAATACTAAGTGCCTGTTTCATGAATAATCAGCTGCTGCTCTCTTCAGTTTGTTGCAACAATTTGTGTCTAAAAAGGTTAAGGGTAGCTTTAGAACACTCCCGGTTGTCCTGGTAATGGCATGGTTGCCACGTGAGCATTTGTTAATAAATGTAGCGATAAACCCGGCAACGCTTCTAAGATCCGTCTTCATGATTTGAGACACTCCATGGATTCTCACTTCCTGCTTTGTAATCGAATCACTGTCCCTTTCCATTGCAAATTCTAAGTGGTCTAAGGGGTATTTTTCATTGGGCTGGGAATAACAATGTTGGCTTTTGGTTTAAATAAAATCTAAATTGATCTCCAGTCAGCTTAAATCGTTATTTGCATCTGTTATCCTACAAATGATGTTAATAGCCTGTCTAGAGTTTATTTGCAATGGTACAGATTGTATGTGACAGCGGTAAAAAGTATAAATTACTGTCTCTGGTCACTTACTGCAATATATTAGCGCTGCAAATTTGGGGAATGTACGTGGTAATTCCGAGAATGCTTTTTTCAATCCCCAATTAATTAATTATTTAAACTCTAATGTTTCAATTTTTTATTTGCATTTTGTCTTCATAAATACAAATTTGACACAATCCCCTGATACCAGAGGCAGGCAGTATATACATCATTTAGAACTGTCGGCGTGATAGAAGTGGTCTCAATTTTTCTCCTCCGCTCACTCACTCTAACCTATCTACCTCCCTCCCTCTGAACAGGGCCAACCCTAACATTGTTGTTAAAACCTGCTGACCAGAATGGCTCTGTTGTTTGATGAACAGACCTCTACCTTGCAGAGGCTGAACACCAACTCTCTGACACCTCCAACCTCCCCCTGGACCACGATCCCACTACCGAACATCAAGCCATCGTTTCCCAGACCGTCACTGATCTCATCTCGTCTGGAGATCTTCCCACCCCACCCCATGGCCTCCAACCTCATAGTCCCCCAACCGCGCACAGCCCACTTCTACCTCAATCCCAAGATCCACAAACAGGACTGCCCCGGTAGACACATCGTTTCAGCCTGTTCTTGCCCCACGGAATTGATTTCTTCCTATCTCGACTTTTTTTTCTTGTCAAGTGTCTTCCCACCTACATCCGCGACTCTTCCGATGTCACTTTAACAGTTTCCAGTTTCCTGGCCCTAACCATCTCCTTTTTACCGTGCGTGCCCAATCCCGACACTTTCATCCCCCACCAGGATGGCCTGAGGGCGTTCCACTTCTTCCTTGAAGAGGCCCAACCAGTCCCCATCCACCACCACGCTTCTCCGCCTGGCTGAACTTGTTCTTACATTGAGCAACTTTTCCTTTGACTACACTCCCTCCAAATAATAGGTGTTGCTATGGGAACCCATATGGATCCTAGCTATGTCTGCCTTTTTGTGGGCTATATGGAATATTCTTTGTTCCAGTCCGACTCAGGCCCCCTTCCTACTCTCTCTTTCTGGTACATTGATGACTGTATCAGTGCTGTTTCCTGCTCTTGCCCCGAAATGGAAAATGTAATCAACCTTGCTTCCAATTTCCACGCTTCCCACACCTTCACATGGTCCAACTCTTCCCCTTCCTTTCCTCAATGTCTCTCCATTACTGGGGATAGGCTGTCGACCAATATTTACTATAAACCCACTGACTCCTGCAGCTAGCTGGATTACAGTTCTTCCCATCCCACTTCCTGTAAGGACTCTATTCCATTCTCCCAGTTCAGCTCCTTGGCCTTTGAACATACTCCATTCTCCCGGTGCACATCTTACCCAACTTTAGCTCTGAATTCTCTGTCAATCCTGGTGATGTTTGAAGCATCAGGAGTCCAAAATATGAGATTTTAGCAATTGTGTGCTGTGTTGCTGCCTTCTGTGGTTATGACCATAATAAGGTTACCCTGCAAAGTCCAGTCACCAATGGCTGTCTGCACAGTTCGAGACAGAGACACAGAGAGAGAGCGAGAGAGAGGAGCCAAGCTGCATTCAAACAGAGACCGAGATTTCTTCAGTTGAGTTACCACAGTCAGTTGTTTTCATATGTCAACAGTTATTCACATCCAAAAAGTCTCAATAAATTTTGGGGGGATATTTAAGCAGCTGTGGCTTTTTGGATATTTGATTCACTTCGGAACATATAAGATTATAAATCAGACGAATACAGCTCCCACAGTGATAAGAAATACAAGAAAAGAAACATTGCAAATATAAAAGTTATCTATAAAAAAGCTATTTAGATTGTAACTACTGATTGTTTTCCTCTTGGAGCTTGACAGAAGTATTTCTACTGTTTATCTTCTCTTAGCCAGCACCCCAGAGTCGAGGATGACTTGCTTCCACATTTAAATGACTGATGAGACCAATGCGGAACCTACAGTCTCTGTCACAGGTGGGGCAGATGGTGGTTGGAGAGACGGGTGGCTTGATTTGTCGTGCGCTCCTTCCACTGTTTGCGCTTGGCTTCCATGTACTCCTGACAAAGTGACTTGAGGTGTTCAGTGCCTTCTCAGATGCTCCTCCTCCACTTTGGGCAGTCTTGGGCCAGGGATTCCCAAGAGTCGGTGGGGATGTTACATTTTTTCAAGGAGGCTTTAAGGGTTTCTTGAAGCATTTTCTCTGCCCTCCTGGGGCTCGCCTGCCATGACATAGATCGGAGTAGAGCGTTTGGTTTGGGAGTCTAGCATCGGGCATGCGAACAAAGTGGCCTGCCCACCGAAGCTGGTCGAGCGTGGTCAATGCCTCGATGTTGGCCTGTTGGCTGATGGATTTTGCACAGGTAGCGTTGCTCTCGAATGCTGCGGTGAAGGTGTTGATGATGGTTTGGAGTTCGGCCTCCAAATGTGTTCAGACGCAGGCTTCATCTGCATACAGTAATTCAATGACAGAGGATGGGGCAACCTTGGATCTGGACTGGAGGCGACGGAGGTTGTTTTGTAGATTAGCTCCACTCCAACGGGGAGCTTACTGAGGGTGAGATGGAGCATTGCAGCAAGGAAGATTAAGAAGAGCATTGGTGCGATGACACAGCCTTGCTTGACCCTGGTCCGTACGTGAACTGGGCCTGTGGTGGATCCGTTGGTCAGGGTCACGGCCTGCATGTCATCGTGAAGCAGGCGGAGGACGGTGACAAACTTTTGAAGGCAGCCAAATTTGAAGAGGACGCTCCATAATCCCTCACAGTTGACAGCGTCGAAGGCCTTCGTGAGGTCAAAGGCGGCCATGTATAGAGGTTGGTGCTGCTCCCTGCATTTCTCTTGTATTTGACGCACGGTGAAGATAATGTCCATTGTGCCCCTTAGTGGGCGGAATCCGCATTGCGACTCTGGGAGGAGCTCTTCAGCCACAGGAAGGCGGCGATTGAGGTGGATTCTTGCGATGACTTTCCCTGTGGCAGACAACAGGGAGACTCCTCTGTAATTACCGCAATCAGACTTGTCCCCTTTCTTGAAGATGGTCACGTTTACAGCGTCTCTGAGATCACCTGGCATGCTCTCCTACTTCCAAACAAGAGAAATGAGTTAATGTATTCGCACCAATAGTGCTTCTCCCCCATGTTTTAGTGCTTTGGCAAGGATTCCATCTGCTCCTGATGACTTGTTCTTCAGCTGTTGGATGGCCTTTTCAACCTTGTGCCGGGCTGGGGTTGTGCTGAGGTGGTGGCGGGTAGCATGCTGTGGGATGAAGTCGAAGACGCTCACATCAAAGACAGTGTCTTGGTTAAGGAGATCTTCGAAGTGCTCCTTTCAGTGGGCACTGACTACCTCTGTCCTTGATGAGTACCTCTCCGATCTTGGCCAGCTCTGGGGTAGGACCTTGGGTGCTTGGGCCGTAGGTGGTCCTGACTGCGCTAAAGATCCAAGCACATGGTGGTTGTCGGCTAGTTGCTGGATCTCCTGCGCTTTCTCCATATACCATCTGTTCTTTAGGTGAGTTTTTTGTCGGACCTTGGCCTTCAGATGTCTGTAGAGCTGCTTTCTTGCTCTCAAGTTGTGTTGCTGTTTCCAGTTCAAGAATACCTTGTGCTTGTGGCTTATTATTAGTACCAGGATCTCCTGGTCATTCTCGTCGAACCAGTCTTAGTGTTTCCTGGTCGAGTGACCGAGCGTCTCTTTGCAGGCGCTGGTTATGGAAGCCTTGAAGGCAGACCAGGCACTGTGGACACTTTGCATCTCTGGATCACGGAGTCGTCGGGTTGGTAGGGACTGCCGATGATGATATGATGATGATGAGCGAGGTGCCGGCTGAATAGGACTTTCTTAGCAGGGTCTTTGAGTGCTCCAGCGTTGATTTTCCTGCGGCCGCCGCCGTTTTGGGGCTACATTGATGGAGATGACAGAGCAGATTAGGCGGTGGTCCGTCCAGCCGTCGTCAGCTCCTGTCATGGCACGGGTGATGCACACGTCCTTGTGGTCCCTCGCTTGGACGATGACATAGTCGAGCAGATGCCAGTGCCCGGATCGAGGGTGTTGCCATGAAGCCTTGTGCTTATCTCTCTGACGGAACAGGGTGTTGGTTATGACGAGGCCGTGTTCTAAGCATTTTGTCAGGAAGAGGGTACTGTTGGAGTTGGTTTTCCCTACCCGCTCTCTGTCAATCACACTTCTGCAGAGGTCTGTGTCCTTTCCAACTCTGGCGTTAAAGTCGCCAAGGGGGATCAGCTTGTCGCCCATTGGGATTTGGAACAGGGATTGTTCAAGGCTGGAGTAGAATTCCTCTTTGGTCTCGTTTGTAGCTTCCAGTGTTGGGGTGTACTGATGACCGTAGCACACTGGTTCCGGGCTAGGGTGAGTCGAAGGGTCATGAGGCATTCGTTTATTCTGCAAGGGGAGTCTCTGAGCTGCTAGCTCATTTTTTAAGGTGAAGCCCACCCCAAGGAGGTGGTGGTCTTCTTCTGGTTTACCTTTCCAGAAGAAAGTGTAACCACCACCTTGTTTCCTGACCTGGCCTTCCCCCGACCCGCCGGATCTGCTTAAGGCGGAGATGTCTACGTCGAAACGTCTGAGTTCCCGGGCAATGATTGCAGTGTGGCATTCTGGTCTGTTGCTGTTGGGGTTGTCCATAAGGGTCCTGATGTTCCAGGTCCCAAACTTCATTTTACAGGGTGGAAGATGCCTGTATGTGAATTCTTTTAACGTGGGGTGGCCGTTGCACACCAGCCACCACACGGGCTTGACAGAGCTAGGTCTTAGTCCCGTGGCAAGAGGATCCAAGACGACTGGAGACCAGGCTCTGCTGCACGGGCCTAGTACAAACACACAAACATACTCCTACTGTCCTCCTTCATCCTTCCCACAGGTCCTCTCTCCCTGGGATTCATCGGACGCAGTGCAGGCCTCACCACCTCGCTGTTGGCCTATGCTGCACCTTCCCTGGGCCCCGACCCCACTGCTGGTCCACGCTCGCCCCTGGTCCTGGGGCCCGAACTCACCGCTCCTCCGGGCCTCGCCAGTCCCGACCTCCGCTCCTCGCCGGTCCCGACCACCGTCGAGGAGCGGAGGTCGGAAGCAGAGAGGAGCGGAGGTCGGGAGTGGAGAGGAGCAGAGGTCGAGATAACTGAGTAATAAGGAGGCAGCTACAGCTAGTAAAAGGTTGGTGAAAAATTATCTGTTGTTTGGTCTTAATTTTTTTTTAATTAAATTCCTTTCTTGTGTTAGGCAGATGTACCCGGTACAAAGGATGAATGTCTTTTCGTAATGAGGCTAATCAATAGTTTGAGAGTTGTACAGTTTTATCTGTCTGATCGTGTTCAATACAACTGGGTCTGTGTTGCCATTGATCAGTCAGGCACATTCCTTTGTATGGAAGGCAGAATGCGATGAGCTGTACCCTTTGGTTGTATTTATGTTGACAGAAGACAGACAAGTGATGCACAGGGACTACAAAGCAGCAGGGTAAAGGAGGATGACAACTGCATATTTTTGTGAAAGTATTCGTCACTCAAGGCTCATCAGCAGACAAAGTCTTATTAAGTCGCTCCAACGAGTGTTAAGACTCTCTGCTCTTCTCTTGCTCTGAAGGAAAGATGTTGGAAGAGAATGATGAAAGATTTCTGAAAGGCTGCTTGTAATGGAGACTTATGAACATTGTGCTCCAGCTGTGCTTTGCATTCCTCTTAACAAATGAGCCTTTTACCTGCACCCTCACCAACTCAGCCATGCACACACACACCACATGAGCAGCATCTATTCAGGCAGAATCCACTCCAGTCCTGTTAAGTGGATATGACCATTTGCTACAAATTTGAGTCCCTTCGTGTTCGAGTATTAATGATTTATAACCAACTGATGTTAAGCAAGATTCAAATCTCTTCAACGCTGGCGTGAAACCGGGAGCTGCAGGATGAGTTCTGGCCAGGCACTAACTCGTTTACACTATGTAGCTCCAACTGTAGTTCTGCTGCCCAGGAGAGAGCTTTTCATATGCATGGCTACATGTATATTCCTGCAAATGGACCTCATGTTCCCTATGATTCGAAGTGCATCTTTTACTGCTCAATCATCACAGGCTTCCACTCTAAAAGTGAGTTCTTAGGTGACTGAACAGTCCAATATGGGAATTACAGTCTCTGTTACAGGTGGGACAGACAGTCGTTGAGGGAAAGGGTGGGTGGGGAGTCTGGTTTGCCGCACGCTCCTTCCGCTGCCTGTGCTTGGTTTCTGCATGCTCTCGGCGACGAGACTCCAGGTGCTCAGCGCCCTTCCGGATGCTCTTCCTCTACTTCCAGTCTTTGGCCAGGGATTTCCAGGTGTTGGTGAGGATGCTCTATGGAAGGTAGATTGAAAAGCAATTTATCAGGAAAGGCACAGCTTGAAATAAACCACTGGTTACAGGAAAGAGGGAGAACTATCAATTTCCGGCACTCCTTGGCCGCTGTCTCAGGCTCAATTAGACTGATCGCAACCTCGGTGACCTATTTGACCCTGAGCTGAGCTTCCCACCCCATATTCTCTCCATCACAAAAATCGCCTACTTCCACCTCCATAACATCGTCCATCTCTGCTCCTGCCTCAGCCCCTTTGCTGCTGCCCCCTTTGTTACCTCCAGACTTGTGGCCCAATTTCCATCTTGAACCCTTGATAAAACTGAGCTCATCCAAAGCTCTGATGCCTGTATCCTAACTCGCATTTAGACTTGACTATTCCAATGCTCTCCTGGCTGGTCTCCCACGTTCTATCCTACATAAACTTGAGGTCATCCAAAACTCGGCTGCCTGTGTCCTAACTCGCACCAAGTCCCGTTCACCCATCAGCCCTGTGCTCGCTGACCTACACTGGCTCCTGTTCCAGCAACAGCTCAATTTTAAAATTCTCATCCTCATGTTCAAATCCATCCATGGCCTCGCACCTCCCAACTCTGTAACTTCCTCCAGCCCTACAACTCCCCAAGAACTCTGCGTTCTTCCAACTCTGGCCTCCTGTGCATCTCCAACCTCCTTCGTCCCACCATTGGTGGCCGTGCCTTCAGCCGTCTCGCTCCAAGCTTTGGAATTCCCTCCCTAAACCTCTCTGCCTCTCTACCACTCTCTCCTCCTTTAAGGCACTTATTAAACCTACCTCTCTGACCAAGCTTTTAGTCACCTGTCCTAATAGCTCCATCTTTGGCTTGGTGTCAATTTATGTCTCAGTACCCTCCTGTGAAGCGCCCTGGGACCTTTGACTACATTAAAGGTGCCACATCAAAGCAAGTTGTTGGTATGTAAATTATAAAAGACAAAGTTACATATATGTAGGCTCACCTCTAGTGAAGTTAGTCAAAGCAAGTTAATTCAGGCCTTTTTAATATGCAGGAAACTTTCTGCTGCTGCTGCCTGCTGGAACACAGCATATTCCGTCCCTGGTGGAGGAGAGAGACATTTCCACCACTCGCCTTCTGCCTGTGAAATGGGCGTTCAGCCCACTGAGCATCCAATCAAACTCACCATCGTCAGTGGATCCCTTACCCTTCCATGTGTGAGCATGAGGCACCCAGACAAGGGCCCGAGTTATGTCAATGGAATCAAATGACATCTGCCCCCATCAAGTGTCATAAAAAGTCATCTATTCACAACAGCCCAAAATGTTTGTGATTGTACACAACAATCTCCATAGTTACCAGCCTGGTTTCAGGCTATTGTTGAGAAAAGTGTTGAAGTTAACATTGAAGAAATATTACAAGTTTAAAAATGCAGCTCTGCCAACACAGACCTAATCCAAATTGCTACCGTTTCCTTGCTGCACCTTTTAAACCTCTCTCAGTTTTTGTCTTTATTTATCTGCTTTACTTTTAATCTCATGTTTGCAATAACCTCTCTAATTCCGAGCCAGAACATATTTAACCTGAACCATATCTGATTCATATTTAATTCTCTCGCACTGCTGCTCCAATTTGGGCTGAGTCTGCGTTTACCCCACTGAAATGAGCAAACTTCCAGCCAAACAGCTTTAATTTTGACTCATCTTTTTATTTATCCATTTCAATAAGTTATAGTCACCACTTCCGATCTAACATTGCATCCTTCCATGTTGGCAATGCAACATATATTGAGTAGGCAACTATGGCGGTGTGGCGTTCCGGCCTGTCGCTGTTGGGGTTGTCCATGAGGGTCCTGATGTTCCAGGTCCCGAACTTCATGTTAGAGGAGTAGAAGATGCCTGCGCGTGATTTCTTTTAACGTGGGGTGGTCGTTGCACACCAACTACCACACGGGCTAAGTTGAGCAAGGTCTTGGTCCAGTGGCAAGGGGGTCCAAGACGACTGGAGACTAGGCACTGCTGCATTGGCCTAGTTGCCTATGGCGAGATGCTGGCCGCAGGCTCGGTGCTGGGTAGCGCACTTGAGGGTAGGTGGTCCAAGGCTTGGTTGAAGGCAGGCACTGGGGGGGCCAGTGGTCCACTGGGATTCAGAATGGGAGGGCAGAGGGGTCACAGCCATTGTTCTCACCATGTGCTGGAGGAGGAGAGGAGGCCAGACCATCAGTGAGGAAGGAGAGATCCAGATTGGGGGGGGTGTGGGGGGGGGGGGGGGGAGGCTGGAAGCCCGATAGCCAGGTCCAGCCGCCCAGTCGCTGCAGGAGGTCCAGCAGGCAGGCCCAGGTCGCGTTGCGTCGCTGATATGCACATAGCTTCTCTTTACAGCAAGTGTAGTTTCTTGGTTGTAGGAGTACATTACTCACCTCTTCGCGGACGGGATGGTTGGACCGCTCTGATTTCCCAGGCGGTCAGTGCGAGGTGTGAGCAGACATTGACGACGAGGTCCAACACCGCCTCCAGTGCGTCAGTACAGCCTTCGGCCACCTGAGGAAAAGAGTGTTTGAAGACCAGGCCCTCAAAACTATCACCAAGCTCATGGTCTACAGGGTCGTAGTAATACCCACCCTCCTGTATGGCTCAGAGACGTGGACCATGTACAGTAGACACCTCATGTCGCTGGAGAAATACCACCAACGATGTCTCCGCAAGATCCTACAAATCCCCTGGGAGGACAGACATTAGCGTCCTCGTCCAGGCCAACATCCCCAGCATTGAAGCACTGACCACACTTTGATCAGCTCCGCTGGGCAGGCCACATAGTTCGCATGCCAGACACGAGATTCCAAAGCAAGCGCTTACTCGGAACTCGTCCCCGGCAAACGAGCCAAAGGTGGGCAGCGGAAACGTTACAAGGACACCCTCAAAGCCTCCCTGATAAAGTGTGACATTCCCACTGACACCTAGGAATCCCTGGCCAAAGACCGCCCTAAGTGGAGGAAGTGCATCCGGGAGGGCGCTGAGCTCCTCGAGTATCGTCGCCGAGAGCATGCAGAAAGCAAGCGCAGGCAGCGTCTGTGATAGAGACTGTGGTTCTTGTATTGGACTGTACAGTCACCTGACAACTCATGTTACGAGTGGAAGCAAGTCTTCTTCGATTCCGAGGGACTGCCTATGATAATGATTGAGGAGGGAAACAATCCTGATACTTTCTAAGAACCCCTCCCCCATTTTGAGCATATAGTGTCAAAAAGTGAAGCTTGCTCCCCGATAAGTATAGCAAGTACCATCTTACCAGATGATCCACCTCTCACCTTAGCCCTCAATCCTTTCTCTCTCTAGTTGTCCTTTGAACCCAATTATACTGTCCGCTTCAATGACCTTGTTGGTGAGCTGTTCCTGTTTACATGTCAACTTGTTTTTTTGTGGTATATTCTCCTCTAAAGACAAAGATCAATCGGCTGGGTATAACCAGATGTCCACAGAGTGCAGCCCCAAGCTGTTCGACAACAAATTGTCTTTATCATAGTAAAATGACCCAAGGTGATTCACAGGTGCGTGATCAGACATTTGATGGCGAGCCAAAAAAGGAGACATTAGGAGGAGAGAAGCAAGTACTTGGTCAAAGAGATAGGTTTTAAGCAGCCTCTTAAAGGAGGAAAGAGAGGTGACGAGGTTTAAGGAGGGAATTCCAGAGCTGAAGGCACAGCCACCGATGGTGGGGTGAAGGAAGTGGAGAATAATGTTCCTGTTATATAGCTCTCAATCCCAGAGAAATATCTGAAACTCTCCTGAAAGTAATTACCCTGATAAATTCCCATTATAACCACCCCATTCCCCTCAGAAAACATTTCAACTCCCGATAAAGGAACAGTTGGTAATAAAAGGGATTTTGTAACAATCAGCTCAGTCCTTATCTTAGTTGCGCTACCTGACTGGGGGAGGTAGTCCCACTCACAGAGACCCTGTTATATCCCACTCTGAGACCCTGTTATATCCCACTCACAGAGACTCTGTTATATCCCACTCACAGAGACTCTGTTATATCCCACTCAGAGACCCTGTTATATCCCATTCACAGATACCCTGTTATATCCACTCTCAGATACCTTGTCATATCCCACTCACAGCAACCATTTTATATCCCACTCACAGAGACCCTGTTATAACCCACTCACAGAGACCCTGTTATATCCCACTCACAGATATCCTGTTATATCGCACTCACAGAGAACCTGTAATATCCCACTCACAGAGACCCTGTTATATCCCATTCAAAGACCCTGTTATATCCCACTCACAGATACCCTATATCCCACTCACAGAGACCCTGTTATATCCCACTCACAGAGACCCTGTTATATCCCACTCAGAGACCGTTATTTCTCACTCACAGATATCCTGTTATACCCCATTCACAGAGAACCTGTAATATCCCACTCACAGAGACCCTGTTATATCCCATTCAAAGACCCTGTTATATCCCACTCACAGAGACTCTGTTATATCCCACTCACAGAGACTCTGTTATATCCCACTCAGAGACCCTGTTATATCCCATTCACAGATACCCTGTTATATCCACTCTCAGATACCTTGTCATATTCCACTCACAGCAACCATTTTATATCCCACTCACAGAGACCCTGTTATATCCCACTCACAGAGACCCTGTTATATCCCACTCACAGATATACTGTTATATCGCACTCACAGAGAACCTGTAATATCCCACTCACAGAGACCCTGTTATATCCCATTCAAAGACCCTGTTATATCCCACTCACAGATACCCTATATCCCACTCACAGAGACCCTGTTATATCCCACTCACAGAGACCCTGTTATATCCCACTCAGAGACCGTTATATCCCACTCACAGATATCCTGTTATATCCCATTCACAGAGAACCTGTAATATCCCACTCACAGAGACCCTGTTATATCCCATTCAAAGACCCTGTTATATCCCACTCACAGACATCCTGTTATATCCCACTCACAGAGAACCTGTAATATACCACTCACAGATACCCTGTTATATCCCACTCTGAGACCCTGTTATATCCCACTCACAGAGACTCTGTTATATCCCACTCACAGAGACTCTGTTATATCCCACTCAGAGACCCTGTTATATCCCATTCACAGATACCCTGTTATATCCACTCACAGATACCTTGTCATATCCCACTCACAGCAACCATTTTATATCCCACTCACAGAGACCCTGTTATATCCCACTCACAGATATCCTGTTATATCGCACTCACAGAGAACCTGTAATATCCCACTCACAGAGACCCTGTTATATCCCATTCAAAGACCCTGTTATATCCCACTCACAGATACCCTATATCCCACTCACAGAGACCCTGTTATATCCCACTCACAGAGACCTTGTTATATCCCACTCAGAGACCGTTATATCCTACTCACAGATACCCTATATCCCACTCACAGAGACCCTGTTAGATCCCACTCACAGAGACCCTGTTATATCCCACTCAGAGACCCTGTTATATCCCACTCACAGGGACCTTGTTATATCCCACTCACAGAGACCCTGTTATGTCCAATTCACAGACCCTGTTATATCCCACTCACAGATATCCTGTTACATCGCACTCACAGAGACCCTGTTATATCCCACTCACAGAGACCCTGTTATATCCCACTCACAGATATCCTGTTATATCCCACTCATAGATACCCTGTTATATCCCACTCAGATATCCTGTTATATCCCACTCACAGATATCCTGTTATATTGCACTCACAGATATCCTGTTATATCGCACTCACAGAGACCCTGTTATATCTGTAAGGGTCGAAAATCCAGTGCTACACAAAAAAAAGGCACCCGGTAACAAAGAAACAGAGCATGGGATCATTCCATACACCCTTTTAATAGTACTTTGGCCAAGGCAAGCTGCAGGAAGAAAGACAGGCTGGGAAGGATATCTGTGGCCAGACACTATGTGAATTCAGGGGCCACAGGCAGGCTGAGAAGCTAGCCAATCCCGGGAAAGTGCATCCTGGGTCGGCCAATCAGTGAATCGAGCCGGGCGAGAAGCAGGGTAATCCTCGACCAATCAGGAATACCCGGCCCATTTTGTAAAGGACAGCTTACCTGGATCTAATCAAGGAGAAGGGCCCATCACCAGCCCATTACCCATGTATATAAAGACAATAGGAAAGGCCAACACCTCGGTGCATCCCGACCCTGACACAATAGCCAGCCAGACTATCAGGCACCGAGGTGCACAAGAAACAATGCTTTACCTTAACACCTCAGCCCCACCTCGACTCAAACAATGAGACACTGATTCAGTTTGGGCGCGATTAAGGCCGGAACCGAACTGGGTATAAAGGTGAGAGCTGGCAGCAGTTGAAGAACACAGACAAGGGGACCTGACGACACCTCGAAGGAAGAGAGAGGGACTCAGCCTCGCAAAAGAACGACACAGGCTAAAGAACTTCGGAGCGGCCAAAGACAACTGCCACCAGCGGATCTAGACTCCATCCGTGTGCTGACCCAGCGACCTAAAACCAAGGGAGAGAAAAAGGGGGCCCAACCATGCCCTAAGCAACCGAGCCGCACACCAGGACCGCGCTCCGAGGCCCACCGACTGGACAACCGACGACTGAGGTGACCGGGGGAGGCAACATTCACCCCAGTCCATACCGACAACTCACCCGGCCGAAAAGAAACACAACTGCGAGCCCATACCACCTCCGAGGATAACTGGAGCAAATCCGATTTAAGGTGGGACCCACTATACCCGTCAAAGGGAACTGTGAGTATTACCCTGGAGTCATCTCCCAACTGTCAGCTTCGGCTAGTTAGGTGTAAAGGAGGGGGTGGGTGATAGAGTGGGTATAAGGATTTTAAACTTGTGTAGAATTTCGTTGTGTCCATTCCTCCCATAAACTTTTTTTTTCCTGAGTTCAAACTGGTTCAACAAGCCAGTGCGTCAACCTTGTATTTCACTTGGTCCACACTGTGGGGGCTCACACCACTTTTATTATGTGTGTATTAGTTTTGTGTTTTGTCTTTAGCAACTTAACCTTGTTTAAACGCTCACCTGGGTTTTAATAAAGTAGGACTTAGCTGACTTTTCCAGGAACATTTCTTGTCTTTTGCATCTCTGAGTGTTTTGTTGTGGGAAGCTCATTATCCACCGAAATTCTGAGGTCGGAACCAGATAGGGATGCAGGACGCCTCAAAACGTCAAGGTTGCGATTGGGTATAAGCAGCCGCAGACATATTGGTGGTATCAGACATCACTAAGCTGTAATTGGGTATAAACAGCCTCAGACCTATTGGTGGTATCAAATATATCACTAAGCTGTAATTGGGTATAAACAGCCTCAGACCTATTGGTGGTATCAAATATATCACTAAGCTGTAATTGGGTATAAGTAGAAAAGGGGTCCACTGGTGAGAGCAACTCAAGTCACCACAGTCTGAAGGTTGCGCCCGGTCACAAGCAACAGTAGAAGGAAAAACCCCTACATATCCCACTCAGAGACCCTGTTATATTCCACTCAAAGTTTTCCTGTTATATCCCGCTCTCAGAGACCCTGTTATATCCCATTGAACGGGGCTCATTGTATCTGATCAAAAGTTCCAATTTGCCAACCCAACCAGTGGAACCGCTGCGACAGGACTTTTATTATTTTAACATTCCTTGATCGCTCTGCTAGAAAATTAAATTCAGTTTGAACATATCCCGGCTGTTCTTTGAACAAATGTTCTTAGTTTTCTTAAATTTCACTTACAAGAAACTCAAGCCTCTTCACAGCGTCCCTGGGCTTAGATTGCTTTAAATGGCCCAGGGGTGGTTCCCGCATCAGTAACCCAGCTCCCCAAACAGCACTCTCACATCGAGCAAATGGATTGGTGTGTTTTCAGATGGCTCGAGATTAAAACAAGAGCCAAGGAGACGGCCCCACACCAGCTGAGCTCAGTCCAGTTTAAAAGTATCTGGCAACTTTTCAGACTTTTATCTGAAATTTTCCGAATTTGAGACGCCCGCAGACTCCTGACATTGAAAAGCAGCTCTTTGGGGAGAGTTGTTCTGACCTGACCGCAAGATGTGGCGGTCCGCCAGCTATAATCGCCCAGACACTCTGAGCTTCCCACCTTCACTTTCATCCGTCCTGTGTGCTTCAACAACAATCCCTTCATTCCAATCTTTATGTTCAGAGTTTACATTAAAAAATATATTGTCTCGAGGTTTAAACACAATAGGTGGATGGGTTTGTTAAACTGGGATATTGTGTTCAGGTCTCATTCCTCTGTTCCCCCTGAGACATTGATGGCTGGGCTGGTAGCGGGGACATTCTGTGGGAGCCTCAGAACCAAGTCTCCATTGCTCCCCACCCGATCCATTCCCTGTGGGGTTTGGGGTCACATTCCACCTACACACACACACACACACACACACACCCCCCTAACCCCCCCCCCCCCACACACACACACACACACCACCCCCCCCACACACACACCCACACACCACCCCCCTAAACCCCACCCCCCACATACACACACACCACCCCCCTAAACCCCCTCCCCACACACACACACACACCACCCCCCTAAACCCCGCCCCACACACACCCACACACCACCCCCCTAAACCCCCCCACACACACACACACCACCCCCCTAAAACCCCCCCCACACACACACACACACCACCCCCCTAAACCCCCCCCACACACACACCACCCCCCTAAAACCCCCTCCACACACACACCACTCCCCTAAACCCGCCCCCACACACACACCGTCTCCCGCCACATCCCATCCCCACCCCCCAAACCCCATCCTCCACATACCCCTCCCCCACACATACCCACACCCCATCCCCTTCCACACACCCCACCCCATCCTCCCCCACATTCCATCCTCCACACACCCCTCCCCCACACATACCCACACCCCATTTCCCCCACACCCCATCCCCCCACACCCCACCCCCCCCACACACACACACCCCATCCCCCCCACACCACATTCCCCCCATCACCCCCCTCACCCCATCCCCCTCCAACCCCCCCACACCCCATCCCCCCCACACCATCCCCCTCCCACACACCCCATCCCCCTCCCACACCCCATCCCCCCCACCTCATCACCCCCACACCCCATCCACCCTCACATACCCCTTCTCCCCCACAACCCATCCCAGTTTCAATAGTTTGATGAACAGTCATTCCACTAAAAGTGATTTACGGTGGGATGTGCTGTAATGTTTTGATGAGGCACAGTATGAATACAATAGTTTTAAAGTACCCATTTTAAAGACGGCTCCAAGTGCCATGTTGCTTCCTAGCAATCTCATTGGCCAAGAATTGGCTACCTAACTTTTAAAGTGTTAATGACACGACAAAGCCATTTCATTGGCCAATAGTAATGATGTGACAACGCTGCATGTCACTTTCTAACAATCCCATTGGCTGTTCGCAAACACCTCACCAAACTGCTTCCCCTGTGATTGGCAGGCTTCTGGGCCAATACCAGGTGAGGTAAGGCGTCGGGGCGGAGGATTTGGTGGCACTGTTTATTGTGCTCTGAAGCTGCAGCAGGGCACTAGGTCGTGGAACAGTTCAACCTGACTGCAAAATAACATGTCAGGATAGAATGCAAATTGGGAGGGCACAACCCTATCAAGTTAATAAAGTTAAAATATAAGGCAGACAGCATCATCATCATCATAGGCAGTCCCTCGAAATCGAGGATGACTTGCTTCCACTCTAAAAGTGAGTTCTCAGGGGACTGAACAGTCCAATAGGGGAATTACAGTCTCTGTCACAGGTGGGGCAGACAGTCATTGAGGGAAAGGGTGGATGGGGAGTCTGGCATGCTCCTTCCGCTGCCTGCGCTTGATTTCTGCATGCTCTCGGCGACGAGACTCGAGGTGCTCAGCGTCCTCCCAGATGCACTTCCTCCACTTAGGGTGGCCTTTGGCCAGGGACTCCCAGGTGTCAGTGGGGATGTTGCACTTTGAGGCTTTGAAGGTGTTCTTGAAACATTTCCTCTGCCGCCTGGGGCTCGCTTGCCATGTAGGAGTTCCGAAATAGAGCACTTGCTTTGGGAGTCTTGTGTCAAGCATGCGGACAATGTGGCCCACCCAACGGTGCTGCTCGAGTGTGGTCAGTGCTTCGCGCTGGGGATTTTGGCCTGATCAGTAATACTAACGTTGATGCATCTGTCCTCCCAGGGGATTTGCAGGATCTTGCGGAGACATTGTTGGTAGTATTTCTCCAGCGATTTGAGGTGTCTACTGTATATGGTCCACGTCTCGGAGCCATGCAGGAGGGTGGGTATCACTACAGCCCTGTAGACCATAAGCTTGGTGCCAGATTTGAGGGCCAGATCTTCGAACACTCTCTTCCTCAGGCGATCGAAGACTGCGCTGGCGCACTGGAGGCGGTGTTGGACCACGTCATCGATGTCTGCCTTTGCTGATAGTAGGCTCCCGAGGTATGGAAAGTGGTCCACGTTATCCAAGGCCGCCCCATGGATCTTGATGACTGGGGGGGCAGTGCTGTGTGGCGGGGTCAGGTTGGTGGAGGACCTTTGCCTTACGGATGTATACTGTAAGGCCCATGCTTTCATACGCCTCGATGAAGATGTTGACGATGGCTTGGAGTTCAGCCTCTGAATGTGCGCAAACGCAAGCGTCGTCTGTGTACTGTAGTTCGACGACAGAGGATGGGACGGTCTTGGATTTGGCCTGGAGGCAATGAAGGTTGAACAGGTTCCCACTGGTTCTGTAGTTTAGTTCCACTCCAGCCACTGGGAAAGTCATCGCTAGAATCCTCCTCAACCGTCTTCTCCCTGTGGCTGAGGAGTTCCTCCTGGAGTCACAGTGCGGATTCCGTCCACTACGGGGTACAACGGACGTGATCTTTACGGTATGACAACTGCAAGGGAAATGCAGGGAACAGCACCAACCCTTGTACATGGCCTTTTTTGACCTTACAAAGGCCTTTGACACTGTTAACTACGAGGGACTATGGAGCGTCCTGCTCCGTTTTGGCTGCCCCAAAAGTTTGTCGCCATCATCTGCCTGCTCCACGATGACATGCAGGCCGTGATCCTGACCAACGGACCCAATCCATGTCCGGACCGGGGTCAAACAGGGCTGCGTCATCGCGCCATGCTCCACCTCACAGTCAACAGAATAGCAGGGAATATAGAAACCGATATAACCGGATCGGGAATAGACTTACTCCAACCCAAAATATCGTCTGTTAATTACCTGCTTATTAGTTTTCATCATTAATGATTCTGCATTATGACTTTTTTGGGCTTCATTCTTGAATTGACACTCTTTCTTTCCCTCCCCAGAACCAGTTGCCAATCTCTGGGACTGAAATATATGAACAATGTTTTGGGGTTAACTGCGCGCCGTGTCTTCAATAAATGATCTAACACAGCCTCCAGCAGTAAGGCCAATGAAACAAATTGTGGAGTTCTTTTGAATTGTTTATGACCTGTTAAAACCTGCACTTCAGGAAGATAATGAGATTGGGAACAGTTACTGAAACTGCCGCCTATGGCGTCAGTTGAAGCTTTTTCTAACTCTCTTTTCGTGACTAACATCCCGACTCTGAGACTGAGTGGTTCTGAAGGCAGTTAAAGGGTGTCTGAAATCGGCAGCAGGCACACCTTGGGTCATCCTCAGTACCCCATCTCGGCATTTCTCACACATCTTAATCCTGGCAGATCAGAAGTGTTTTTCTAATCAAATTCTGTGTCTCTCCCAGCCCCTTCCTCGCGGATTAATAAACTCAGCCCAAGCTTTTAAATCAGCTTCATCAGGAGAGGATTATCTCAAGCACAACTACAAAATAAAGAATAATTACACCTTATTTAAAAAACAATATTTGTCATATCCGCAGCAAATGAAGTGTTTTCTGACTAATGCGCCTCCTGGACCCTGTCAAATAATAATCACTATAGCACATTTAGGGCATCATTTTGACTTCTTTAATTCTCATTTACAAATCCTTTCCTGGCTCCACTTCTGTACCTCCTCCAGTCCCACATCCCAACTCACTCCCTCCATTTCCGATTGTGGTCTAACCCCTCAACTTCGCTTTCGGTCAGCTCCCCAAACAGTCAAACAGCTCGTTGCTCAAAGTTCAGCATTTTAACCAGCAGAGCCTCGGGTGCCCCAGTGTAATGCAGCAGCAGCGCCACTCAGTGGTGTCCTGTGGATGCACAGCCATCAATTGTTCCTCCCACCTGACACCCATGGCCAGCCCTCCCTCTGGTGTTCAGTCAAAGACTGATCTACAACAGAGGGGGGCCAAAGCGAAAACAATTTGCTCCCCCCAAAACCTTTTCAGTAAGTCAGATAACCTCACAACTTTCTAGAGAAAAGAGTCCCATGCGGACCTGTTCAGTCATTCCTAATAGTTATATCTAACTAAGCCAGGCTATTTCCACCTCCGTAACATTGCCTGTCTCCATCCTTGCCTCAGCTCATTCGCTGTTGAAGCCCTCATCCATGCCTTTGTTACCTCTAGACTTGACTATTCCATCACTCTTCAGACTAGCCTCCCTCATCCTACCCTACGTAACAATATCATCGTCATCATAGGCAGTCCCTCGGAATCAAGGAAGACTTGCTTCCACTCTAAAAGTGAGATCTCAGGTGGCTGTACAGTTCAATGCGGAATTACAGTCTCTGTCACAGGTGGGGCAGACAGTGGTTGGAGGAAAGGGTGGGTGGGGAGTCTGGTTTGCCGCACGCTCCTTCCGCTGCCTGCGCTTGGTTTCTGCATGCTCTCGGCGACGAGACTCGAGGTGCTCAGCGCCCTCCCGGATGCTCTTCCTCCACTTCGGGCGGTCTTGGGCCAGGGATTCCCAGGTGTGGGTGGGGATGTTACACTTTATCAAGGAGGCTTTGAGGGTGTCCTTGAAGCATTTCCTCTGCCCACCTGGGGCTCGCATGCTGTGTAGGAGTTCCGAGTAGAGCACTTGCTTAGTGAGTCTCATGTTGGGCATGCGGACGATGTGGCCCGTCCAACAGAGCTGGTCAAGTGTGGTCAGTGCTTCAATGCTGGGGATGTTGGCCTGAGCGAGAACACTGACGTTGGTGCATCTATCTCCCAGTGGATTTGCAGGATCTTGCGGAGGCAGCATTGATGATACTTCTCCAGCGCTTTGAGGTGTCTGCTGTATATAGTCCATGTCTCTCAGCCATATAGGGGGACAGGTATCACTACTGGCCTGTAGACCATAAGCTTGGTGCCAGATACGTAACAGTAATCAACATAACAAAAACAGTTTATCTGGTCATTATCACATTGCTGTTTGTGGGAGTTGCTTGCGAGCAAATTGGCTGCCACATTTCCTACATTACAACAGTGACAATATTGTACATTCATCGGCTGTAAAGCGCTTTGAGACGTCTGGTGTTCGTGAAAGGCACTATATAAATGCAAATCTTTCTTTCTTACGTAAACTAGAGGTGATCCAAAATCCGGCTGCCCATGGCCTAACTCGCACCAAGTCCCACTCACCCATCACCCCTGGTGCTCATTGACCTACATTGGCTTCTGGTTAAGCAACGCCTCGATTTCAAAATTCTCATCCTTGTTTACAAATCCCTCCATGGCCTCGCCCCTCCCTACCTCTGTAATCTCCTCCAGCCCCACAAACCCCGAGATATCTGCGCTCCTCAAATTCTGCCCTCTTGAGCATCCCTGATTACAATCACTCAACCATTGGTGGCCGTGCCTTCTGTTGCCTAGGCCCCAAGCTCTGGAACTTCCTGCCTAAACCTCTCCACCTCTCTACTTCTCTTTCCTATTTCAAGATGCTCCTTGAAACATACCTCTTTGACCAAGCTTTTGGGCACCTGCGTTAATTTCTACTTATGCGGTTCAGTGTCAAATTTTTTATCTCATAATACTCCTGTGAAGTGCTTAGGGACGTTTCACTACGCTAAAGGCGCTATATAAAGTTGTTTTTGTTGTTGTTGTTTTGGTATCATCCTTGTAAATCTTTTTTTATACATTCTTCAGTGCCTTGATATCCTCTTTTGTAATATGGAGACCACACTGAGTACTGCATGGTATTCTAAGTGTGGTCTTACCAAGGTTCCATATAAGTTGAACATAACTTCACTGTTTCTCAATTCTATCCCTCTAGAAGTGAAGCCCAGTGTTTTGTTTGTGTTTTATGGCCTTGTTAACCTGCATTGCTACTTTTAATGATTGGTGAATCTGTGCCTCTGGATCACTTTGTTCCTCTACCCCATTTAAACTTATTTTCCAAGGAGTACGTGCCTTCCTCCTGCTAAAGGCACCACCTCACACTTACCTATATTGAATTCTGCAACTTTCTTAACAGTAGCTGTTTGTTAAGAAGGTTCACTAGGTTAATTCCGGAGATGAGGGAGTTGACTTATGAGGATAGGCTGAGTAGGTTGGGCCTATGCACATTGGAGTTCAGAAGAATGAGCGGTGACCTTATTGAAACTTATAAGATAATGAGGGGGCTCGACAAGGTGGATGTAGAGAGGATATTTCCACTCATAGGGGAAACTAAAACTCGGGGACATAGTCTTGGAATAAGGGGCCGCCCATTTAAAACTGAGATGAGGAGAAATTTCTTCTCTCAGAGGGTTGTAAATCTGTGGAATTCTCTGCCCCAGAGAACTGTGGAGGCTGGGTCATTGAATATATTTAAAGTGGAGATAGACAGATTTTTGAGCGATAAGGGAGTAAGGGGTTATGGGGAGCGGGTAGGGATGTGGAGCTGAGTCCATGATCAGATCAGCCATGATCTTATTGAATGGTGGAGCAGGCTCGAGGGGCCAAATGGCCTACTCCTGCTCTATTTCTTATGTTCTTAAGTAAAGTAAATATATATGTATTGTGAGTTTTTGTAAAGTGTCTTCTACTAAAAAGCTAAAACTGTATCACGGTAGTCACACCTGTCGCTTATCCACGATTGTTATTCGACAACTCTGGTATAAAAGCACTTGGGATTGGGAGTGGGGAGGATTCCATTGTCATGGCAGAAGCAGGAAGGAGGTTCTGCTGACGGAGTTTGAGGAGCTAGCATCCAAATTAAAAAGCGGAACCTCAAAGGTAATAATCTCTGGATGATTACCTGAGTCAAGCGCAAATTGGCATAGGGACAAGCAGATTAGAGGTTTAAATGCGTGGCTCAAAGATTGATGTGCGAGGCAGGGGCTTCAGTTCATGAGGCACCGGCACCAATACTGGGGAAAGAGGGAGCTGTTTCGTTGGGACAGGCGCCACTTAAACCGGGTTGGAACCAGTGTCTTGGCAAACCGAATAACTAGGGCACTAGACAGGGCTTTAAACTAATGAAGGTGGGGGGGGGCCGGGAGGTTTTAGGAAAGAGTAAATTTAAAAGCAGCATGAGAAATGCCAAGGCTCTAGAGCAGAGCAGAGTTTTGGTAAAAATAAGTAGAGTGGGTCAGGAAGAGACAGAGAAAGTAACACAGGTAATAGGGCATCACTGACTAAGGTGAATTCAGGGAAGAATAGAAATAACTCAGAGCTAAAGGCACTATATCTGAATGCACAAAGCATTCAGAACAAAATAGATGAATTAATAGTGTAGATAGAAATTAATAGGTTTGATCTAATATCCATTACGGAGATGTGGTTGCAAAGTGGCTAAGGTTGGGAACTAAATATTCCAGGATACTTAACTTTTAGAAGAGCAAAACAAATGGAAAAGGAGAAGGACTAGCCCTGATAATAAAGGATGGAATAAAGACAGTCGGGAGAAAGGATCTTAGCTCAGAAAATCAAGAAGTAGAATCAGTTTGGGTGGAGCTAAGAAACATTGGGTGGGTAGAAAACATAAGAACATAAGAAATAGGAGCAGGAGTCGGCCATTTGGCCCCTCGAGCCTGCTCCGCCATTCAATAAGATCATGGCTGATCTGATCTTGGTCTCAACTCCACTTCCCCGCCCGCTCCCCATAATCCTTGACTCCCTTATCATTCAAAAGTCTGTCTATCACCGCCTTAAATATATTCAATGACCCAGCCTCCACAACTCTCTGGGGTAGAGAATTCCAAAGATTCACGATCCTCATAGAAGAAATTCTTCCTCATTTCTGTTTTAAATGGACGACCCCTTATTCTGAAACTATGCCCCCTAGTTCTAGATTCCCCCATGAGGGGAAACATTCTCTCTGCATCTACCCTGTCAAGTCCCCTCAGAATCTTATATGTTTCAATAAGATCACCTCTCATTCTTCTAAACTCCAAGGAGTATAGGCCCAACCTTTCTTTATGTGACAACCCCTTCATCTCAGGAATCAACCTCATGAACCTTCTCTAAACTGCCTCCAATGCAGGTGATAGTGCTTGTTTTAAGTCCCCTCCCACCACCCCTCCCAGCAATAGCTCCGTGATTATCAATTATTGGGATGTTTTTAGTGTCCTCTACCATGAAGACCGATACAAAATATTTGTTCAAAGTCTCTGCCATTTCCCCGTTTCCCATTATTAATTCTCCAGTCTCATCCTCTAAGGGATCAACATTTACTTTAGCTACTCGTTTCCTTTTTATATACCTGTAGAAACTCTTACTGTCTGTTTTTATATTTCTTGCTAGTTTACTCTCATATGCTATCTTCTCTGTCTTTATCATTTTTTGTCATCCTTTGCTGGTTTCTAAAAAGTTCCCAATCCAGGCCTTCCACTGTCCTTCGCAACATTGTATGCCTTTGTTTTCAATTTGATACCATCCTTTACTTCCTTAGTGGTTCACCGTTCTCTTAGCACCTTTATTTCTCACTGGAATAAATCTTTGCTGAGAGTTATGAAATATCTCCTTATGAAATATCCACTGTCTTACCCTTTAACCTATTTTCCCAGTCCACTTTAACCAACTCTGCCTCCATAGCTTTGTAATTGCCTTTATTTAAGTTCAGGACAGTAGTTTGAGACCTGGCTTTCTCACCCTCAAACTGAATTTGAAATTCTACCATGTTATGATCACTCATCCCAAGAGGATCCTTCACGATAAGATCATTAATTAATCCAGACTCGTTACACATTATCAGATCTAAAATAGTCTGCTCCCTGGTTGATTCCACAACGTATTGTTCCAAGAAACCATCTCGCATACATTCTATGAACCCTTCCTCAAGGTTACCATTGCCAATTTGATTTGTCCAATCAATATGAAGATTAAAATCGCCCATGATTATTGCTGAATCTTTCTTACATACCTCCATTATTTCATAATTTATACTTTGTGCCACAGAGTGGCTGCTGTTTAGGGGGCCTGTAGACCACTCCCACAAGTGACTTTTTTTCCCTTATTACTTCTAATCTCCACCCAAACTGATTCTACATCTTGATCTTCTGAGCCAATATGATTTCTTAATACTGCACTGATCTCATCCTTAATTAACAGAGCTACCCCACCTCCTTTTCCTTTCTGCCTATCCTTACAAAATGGCAAATACCCCATAATATTTAGTTCCCAGCCTTGGTCACCTTGCAACCACGTCTCTGTAATGGCAATCAGATCATACCCATTTATATCTATTTGTGCCATCAACTCATCTATCTTGTTACGAATGCTTTGTGCGTTCAGACATAGAGCTTTTCATTTTGTCTTATGTGTATACACTCTGTCCCAACTATTCACACTCTGGTGATCATTATCCCTATCGCTACCCTGCACTTTTGCCTTCTCCTTTCTCTTTGACTTTTTACATTTCCGCTCAGAGGATCCCTCCCCCCATCTATTTCGTTTAAAGCCCTATCTACAGCCCTAGTTATTCGATTCGCCAGGACACTGGTCCCAGCCTGGTTCAAGTGAAGTCCATCCCAACGGAACAGCTCCCTCTTTCCCCAGTACTGGCACCAGTGCCCAGTGAATTGAAACCCATTCCTCCCACATCAATCTTTGAGCCGCACATTTATCTCTCTGATCCTAGTTACCCTATGCACATTTGCTCATGACTCAGGTAATAATCCAGAGATTATTACTGGTACACTCATAATAAAGGATGAAACTGGGTACTGTGTACAATGAGCAAGTGTGACCTTAGCTCCTTTAATAAGATTCCAGAGTGCAGGTACCTCATGGGTGGCCTGCTTATATACTGTGCTCCCAAGGGATGCTAGGATCCTTTGGGACTCCAACAGGTGGGCCCTCTGGTGGTCAGGTGTCATGCAGGTTACACAGGGTTAAGTACATTACATCACTCCCCTGTGAAGTCAACAGTACACTTATTTACAAGGTGAGACGTTATGGGGCTTTTCGCTCCCTTGTCGATTGTCTCGGTACAAATGCGGGTGTGGTGTTTGCAACAGTTCCCAGTATCTCCTTTGCCCTTCGAAGGCCATATGGCCCACTATTGCTCCTCGTTCTTATGTCCCACCCAATCAAATGTGCTACTTAGCTCACTCTGTCCTTCACTTATTCATTGTGAAAGGCTAGTTATGTATTGCTATCAAAGCCGGGCTGCTGGAGATGATGAATGCGGCATCGTGGTCAACCATGATGTCAGTTGCCACTTGTGTTTGTGTTAGAGGGTCAAAGTTGGTGGTGTCCTCTTCGGGTTGTTCGTAACTGTTGGTGAACCGCAATTTGATTTGGTCCAAATGTTTTCTGTGCGTTTGTCCATTGGCCAATTACACATGAAACACCCTACTCCCCTCTTTGGCTGTGACCGTGCCAGCGAGCCATTTGGGACCATGTCCATAATTGAGCACAAACACGGGATCATTGATCTCAATGTCGCGTGACAAATTTGTGTGGTCATGGTACACACTTTGTTGATGCCGCCTGCCCTCCACATGATCATGGAGATCAGGGTGGACAAGAGAGAGCCTTGTTTTGAGCGCCCTTTTCATGAGCAGCTCGGCTGGGGGAACCCCTGTGAGTGAGTGGGGTCTGGTACGGTAGCTGAGCAGCACTCGGGACAGCCAGGTCTGCAGGGAGCCTTCCGACACACGTTTCAAGCTTTGCTTAATGGTCTGAACTGCCCGTTCTGCCTGGCCGTTGGATGCGGGCTTGAACGGAGCAGATGTGACATGTTTGATCTCATTGCAGGTCATGAATTCCTTGAATTCAGCACTGGTGAAGCATGGCCCATTGTCGCTGACTAGGACATCAGGCAAGCCGTGCGTGGCAATCATGGCTCGTATGCTTTCAATAGTGGCCGTGGACGTGCTTATGACATTATTGCATATTCAATCCATTTTGAGTAAGCGTCCACGACAATCAAAAACATTTTGCCTAGAAATAGGCCCGCATAGTCTACGTGGATCCTCGACCACGGTTTGGAGGGCCACGACCACAAACCTAGCGGTGCCTCTCTGGGTGCATTGCTCAGCTGAGAGCAAGTGTTGCACTAGCGCACGCATGACTCTAAATCTGAGTCGGTGCTGGGCCACCACACACGGGATCTGGCTATGGCTTTCATCATTATGCTGCCTGGGTGGGTGCTGTGGAGTTCACATAAGAACGTATCTCTGCCTTTCTTGGGCAAGACCACGTGATTGCCCCACAATAGACAGTCTGCCTGCAGGAACAACTCATCTTTGCGTCTGTGGAACGGCTTAATCGCCTCCTGCATCTCCACTGAGACACCGGACCAGTTCCCATGGAGGACACAGTTTTTTTTACCAAGGACAGTAAAGGATCCTGGCTGGTCCAGGTCCTGATCTGGCGGGCCATAACAGGGGACTTCTCGTTCTCAAATGCTTCCATGACCATGAGCTGGCTGTGCCATTTCCACCCTGGTGGTGGGCAATAGCAGCTGACTGAGAGCATCTGCGCAGTTCTCTGTGTCCGGTCTGTGGTGGATTACATAGTTGTATGCAGACAGCGTGAGCGCCCAACTTTGGATGCAGGCAGAGGCATTGGTATTAATCCCTTTGCTCTCAGAGAACAGCGATATGTGCGGCTTGTGGTCAGTTTCAAGCTCAAACTTGAGGCCAAATAAGTACTGGTGCATTTTTTTCACTTACCGTAAACGCACGCCAGAGCCTCTTTTTCAACCATGCTGTTGGCCCTTTCGGCCTTGGACAAACTCCTGGACGCATAAGTGACCAGTTGCAAAATCCCCGATTCATTAGCCTGTTGTAACACACACCTGACCCTGTATGTCGACGCATCGCAATCTAGCACTAATCGTTTACAAGGGTTATACAGGACAAGCAGTTTGTTTGAACACAACAGATTTCTGGCTTTCTTAAAGGCAGCCTCTTGTGAATTCCCCCATTTCCAGTTGTCTCCCTTGCGCAGTCGTGCATGTAGGGATTCTAGCAAGGTGCTTAACCCAGGTAGGAAATTACCAAAATAGTTAAGGAGTTCCAGAAACGACCGCAGTTCTGTCACGTTCTGTGGTCGCGGTGCATTATTGATGGCCTCCGTCTTGGCGTCAGTGGGTCTGATGTCGTCTGCTGTGATTCTCCTTCCCAAGAACTCGACCTCCTGCACCAGGAAAACACACTTCGAGCGTTTCAACCTGAGTCCCACACGATCCAACCGACTAAGAACCTCTTCCAGATTCTTCAAGTGCTCCATGGTGTCCCAACCTGTAACCAATATGTCGTCCTGGAAACCACTGTGCAAGGAACCGACTTTAGCAGGCTCTCCATGTTCCGCTGGAAGATTGCCGCGGCCGACCGAATCCCGAACGGACACCGGTTGTAGATAAACAGAACTTTGTGCGTGTTGATGCAGGTGAGGCCTTTCGAAGACTCCTCCAGCTCCTGTGTCATGTAGGCCGAAGTCAGGTCCAGCTTGGTGACCATCTTCCCTCTAGCCAGGGTCGCAAATAGGTCATCTGCCTTGGGTAGTGGGTACTGGTCCTGCAGCGAGAAATGGTTAATCGTTACTTTATAGTCCCCCCAAATTCTAACCGTGCCGTCCTCCTTAAGTACCAGGACAATCGGACTGACCCAGTTGTTGAATTCTAGCAGCGCGATGATGCCTTCTCGCTGCAGCCTGTCCAGCTCAATTTCCACTTTTTCACGCATCATATACAGTACCACCCGTGCCTTGTGGTGGATGGATCGCGTACCGGGAACCAAATGGATCTGCACTTTCACCCCCTGGAAGCTTCCAATGTCTGGCTCGAACAACGATGAGAACTTGCTCAGAACCTGGGTACATGAGACGTTGTCGATGGACTAAAGCTCTCGGATATCATCCCAGTTCCAGCGGATTGTTCCCAGCCAGCTTCTGCCAAACAACGTGGTCCCATCCCCTGGCACAATCCACAGCGGGGGTTCGTGTACTGCTCCGTCATAGGTGCCTTTGACTTCAGCACTGCCAATTACAGGGATTAGTTCCTTGGTGTAAGTCCTTAGTTTGGTGTGAATGGGGCTGAGCTTGGGCCTGTGTGCCTTTTTTCCCCACAGCCTGTCGAAGGCCTTTTTACTCATTATGGACTGACAGTCAGTTGTCGTGGTGCATATAGGTACCAACGATATAGGTAAAAAACGGGATGAGGTCCTACAAGACGAATTTAGGGAGCTAGGAGTTAAATTAAAAAGTAGGACCTCAAAAGTAGTAATCTCAGGATTGCTACCAGTGCCACGTGCTAGTCAGAGGCAGATTGATGCAGAAGAGAGGGATTCAAATTCCTGGGACATTGGAACCGGTTCTGGGGGGAGGTGGGACCAGTACAAACCGGACGGTCTGCACCTGGGCAGGACCGGAAACAATGTCCTAGGGGGAGTGTTTGCTAGTGCTGTTGGGGAGGGGTTAAACTAATATGGCAGGGGGATGGGAACCTTTGCAGAGAGACAGAGGGAAGTAGAAAGGTAGCAGAAGCAAAAGACAGAAAGAAGAAAAGTAAAAGAGGAGGGCAGAGAAACCCAAGGCAAAAAGCAAAAAGGGCCACATTACAGCAAAATCCTAAAGGGGTAAAGGGTGTTAAAAAGACAAGCCTGAAGGCTCTGTGCTTCAATGCGAGGAGTATTCGGAATAAGGTGGATGAATTAACTGCGCAGATAGCAGTTAACAGATATGATGCAATTGGCTTCACGGAGACATGGCTCCAGGGTGACCAAGGCTGGGAACTCAACATCTAGGGGTATTCAACATTTAGGAAGGATAGACAGAAAGGAAAAGGAGGTGGGGTGGCGTTGCTGGCTAAAGAGGAAATTAATGCAATAGTAAGGAAGGACATTAGCTTGGATGATGTGGAATCTGTATGGGTGGAGCTACGGAATACCAAAGGGCAGAAAACGCTAGTGGGAGTTGTGTACAGACCACCAAACAGTAGTAATGAGGATGGGGACAGCATCAAACAAGAAATTAGCGAAGCGTGCAATAAAGATACAGCAATTATCATGGGCGACTTTAATCTACATATTGACTGGGCTAACCAATGCGGGGGAGGAGGATTTCCTGGAGTGTATTAGGGATGGTTTTCTAGACCAATATGTTGAGGAACCAACTAGAGGGCTGGCCATCCTAGACTGGGTGATGTGTAATGAGAAAGGACTAATTAACACCCTTGGGGAAGAGTGACCATAATATGGTAGAATTCTTTATTAAGATGGAGAGTGACACGGTTAATTCAGAGACTAGGGTCCTGAACTTGGGGAAAGCTAACTTCGATGGTATGAGACGTGAATTGGCTAGAATAGACTGGCGAGTGATACTTAAAGAGTTGACAGTGGATAGACAATGGCAAACATTTACAGATCACATGGATGAACGTCAACAATTGTACATCCCTGTCCGGAGTAAAAATAAAACGGGGAAGGTGGCTCAACTGTGGCTAACTAGGGAAGAGGCATATAAATTGGCCAGAAAAAGCAGCAAACCTGAGGACTGGGAGAATTTTGTAATACAGCAGAGGAGGACAAAGGGTTTAATTAGGAAGGGGAAAATAGAGTATGAGAGGAAGCTTGCTGGGAACATAAAAACTGACTGCAATAGCTTCTATAGATATGTGAAGAGAAAAAGATTAGTGAAAACAAACGTAGGTCCCTTGCAGTCAGATTCAGGTGAATTTATAATAGGGAACAAAGAAATGGCGGACCAGTTAAACAAATACTTTGGTTCTGTTTTCATGAAGGAAGACACAAATAACCTTCCGGAAATACTAGGGGACCGAGGGTCTAGTGAGAAGGAGGAACTGAAGGATATCCTTATAAAGCGGGAAATTGTGTTGGGGAAATTGATGGGATTGAAGGCCGATAAATCCCCGGGGCCTGATAGTCTGCATCCCAGAGTACTTAAGGAAGTGGCCATAGAAATAGTGGATGCATTGGTGATCATTTTCCAACAGTCTATCAACTCTGGATCAGTTCCTATGGACTGGAGGGTAGCTAATGTAACACCACTGTTTAAAAAAGGAGGGAGAGAGAAAACGGGTAATTATAGACCGGTTAGCCTGACATCAGTAGTGGGGAAAATGTTGGAATCAGTTATTAAAGATGAAATAGCAGCGCATTTGGAAAGCAGTGACAGGATCGGTCCAAGTCAGCATGGATTTATGAAAGGGAAATCATGCTTGACGAATCTTCTGGAATTTTTTGAGGATGTAACTAGTAGAGTGGACAAGGGAGAACCAGTGGATGTGGTGTATTTAGACTTTCAAAAAGCCTTTGACAAGGTCCCACACAAAAGATTGGTGTGCAAAATCAAAGCACATGGTATTGGGAGTAACGTACTGACGTGGATAGAGAACTGGTTGGCAGACAGGAAGCAGAGGGTCAGGATAAACGGGTCCTTTTCAGAATGGCACGCAGTGACTAGTGGAGTGCCGCAGGGCTCAGTGCTGGGACCCCAGCTCTTTACAATATACATTAATGATTAAGATGAAGGAATTGAGTTTAATATCTCCAAGTTTGCAGATGACACTAAACTGGGTGGTGGTGTGAGCTGTGAGGAGGACGCTAAAAGGCTGCAGGGTGACTTGGACAGGTTAAGTGAGTGGGCCAATGCATGGCAGATGCAGTATAATGTGGATAAATGTGAGGTTATCCACTTTGGGGGCAAAAACACGAAGGCAGAATGGCGGCAGATTAGGAAAAGGGGAGGTGCAACGAGACCTGGGTGTCATGGTTCATCAGTCATTGCAAGTTGGCATGCAGGTACAGCAGGCAGTGAAGAAGGCAAATGGTATGTTGGCCTTCATAGCTAGGGGATTTGAGTATAGGAGCAGGATGGTCTTACTGCAGTTGTACAGGGCCTTGGTGAGGCCTCGCTTGGAATATTGTGTTCAGTTTTGGTCTCCTAATCTGAGGAAGGACATTCTTGCTATTGAGGGAGTGCAGCAAAGGTTCACCAGACTGATTCCCGGGATGGCGGGACTGACATATGAGGAGAGACTGGATCAACTGGGCCTTTATACACTGGAGTTTAGAAGAATGAGAGGGGATCTCATAGAAACGTATAAGATTCTGATAGGACTGGACAGGTTAGATGCGGGAAGAATGTTCCCGATGATGGGGAAGTCCAGAACCAGGGGACACAGTCTTAGGATAAACGGTAGGCCATTTAGGACTGAGATGAGGAGAAACTTCTTCAATCAGAGAGTTGTTAACCTGTGGAATTACTTACCGCAGAGAGTTGTTGATGCCAGTTTATTGGATATATTCAAGAGGGAGTTAGATATGGCCCTTACGGCTAAAGGGATCAAGGGGTATTGAGAGAAAGCAGGAAAGGGGTACTGAGGGAATGATCAGCCATGATCTTATTGAATGGTGGTGCAGGCTCAAAGGGCCGAATGGCCTACTTCTGCACCTATTTTCTATGTTTCTATGTTTCTTGCCCCCATGTCCAGTTCCATAGATACTGGAATACCATTCAGTTCAACTTTCAACATTATTGTTGGACATTTCGTAGTGAATGTGTGTACCCCGTACACTTCTGCCTCCTCCGTACGAGTCTCCAATTCAGCCAGATCCACAGTGGATCGATCTTCCTCTGCAACGTTGTGGTTTGCAGGGTTTGCAGTTCACCTGCACATTTGTTGGAGGTCTCCCATTCTTCTGCAACCATTGCACGCATAGTGCTTAGGCGGCATTGATGGGGCCAATGATCACCTCCGCAGCGTCTACAAGGTGTTAACTGCCTCGCATTAACGATTGATGGCGGACTCTGGGTCAATTGAAGTCGGGCCACAGCAGCCGGAGTGTACGTTCTGCCATGTATATTTCTGCTCGAGACCGACGTTACTTTATTCACAGTACTGGCCGAAACTTCTTTACTCTGCAAAATCTGTTTGGTGTTGTCGCTGGTGGACATAAATGCCTGGGCCATCGTTATGGCTTTACTTAGATTCGGAGTTTCTACAGTCAACGGTTTGCAAAGTATTGTCTCATGACCAATGCCCAGTACAAAAAAGACTCTGAGCATTTGTTCGAGGAATCCCTCAAACTCACAATGTCTTGCGAGACACCTTAGTTCAGCGACATAGCTCGCCACTTCCTGGCCCTCCGATCATTGACACGTGTAGAACCGATGCCTTGCCATTAAAACACTTTCCTTAGGATTTAGGTGCTCCCGGACCAGTGTACACAATTCTTCATAGGATTTCTCTGTTGGTTTTTCCGGGGCCAGGAGATTCTTCATGAGGCCATAGGTTGTTGGCCCACAGACAGTGAGGAGGATCACCCTTCGTTTGGTAGCCCTTCGTCTCATCCCTTTCAGCTCGTTGGCCACGAAGTATTGGTCGAGTGTCTCCACAAAGGCCTCCCAATCGTCCCCTTCTGAGAACTTCTCCAGGATACCGACTGTTTTTTGCATTTTCGCGTGGTTGTTTGTTACCTCATTGCCAATTGGTACACTCATAATAAAGGATGAAACTGAGTACTGAGTACTGTGTACAGTGAACAAGTGTGAACTTAGCTCCTTTAATAAGATTCCAGAGTGCAGGTACCTTGTGGGTGGCCCGCTTATATACTATGCTCCCAAGGGATGCTGGCATCCCTTGGGACCCAACAGGTGGGCCCTCTGGTGGCCAGGTGTCATGCAGGTTACAAGGGGTTAAATACATTACAATTACCCTTGTGGTTCTGCTTTTTAATTTAGTCCCTAGCTGTTCATACTCCCTCAGCATAACTTCTTTCTTTGTCCTATCTATGTCATTGGTACCTACGTGGACCACGACAACTGGATCTAGCCCCTCCCACTCCAAGTTCCTCTCCAGCCTAGAGGAGATGTCCTTAACCGGGCAGGCAACACAGCCTTCGGGACTCATGCTCTCGGCTGCAGAGAACAATATCTATCCCCCCCAACTATACTGTCCCCTACCACTACAACATTTATTTTTACTCCCCCCACTTGAAAGGCCCCCTGTACCATGGTGCTTTGGTCAATTTGCTCATCCTCCCTGCAGTCCCTACTCTCGTCCACACAGGGAGTAAGAGCCTCGAACCTGTTGGACAAGAGCAAGGGCCGAGGCTCCTCCATCACTACCTTCTGGGTCCCCATAACTGCCTCACTCGTAGTCACACTCTCCTGAGCCTTACCGGGGACCAAATTTGAATTAATTAATCTAAGGGGTGTGACTGCCTCCTGGAACACAGCGTCCAGATAACTCTCCCCCTCCCTGATGTGTTGCAGTGTTTGAAGCTCGGACTCCAGCTCAGCAACGCAGAGCCAGAGTTCCTCGAGTAGCCAACACTTGCTGCAGATGTAGTCGTCGTGGACCTCAATGGTGTCCACCAGCTCCCACATGTTGCAGCAGTGACACATTGCCTGCCCTGCCATCTCTAATGTATTTAATTAACTAATTCATTATGTTTTTAAGTTTAAAAAAAAATCCTGGCTCTTAATTTAAACCAGTGCCCAAAAGAGTGAAATACTGATTAACCAATCACTTGCCTTTTTTCCAGTGACATCACACTTTGATTCTTTCCACTTCTTATCTTCCCTGGTTCTTTGATGCTGTTAGGGCTGCCTGTTTTAATAGTCTGAAGCCACGCTCCTCTCTCGTGCTGTTTTTGTAGTTTGAAACCCCACTGGTAGGAGTTGTTTATAGGCCCCCAAACAGTAGTTATAATATTGGGCAGAGTATAAATCAGAAAATTAAAAACGCATGTAATAAGGGTAATGCAGTAATCATGGGGGACTTTAATCTACATATAGACTGGGCAAACCTAATTAGCAATAATAGTGTAGAGGACAAATTCATGGAATGTATACAAGATAGTTTTCTAGATCAGTATGTTGAGGAACCAACTAGGGATCAGGCAATTTTGAATCTAGTATTGTGCAATGAGAATTAATTAATAAGCTTGCAGAAAAAAAGGGCTTTTAGGGAGAGTGACCATACTATGATAAAAAAATATATATATATTGAGTATCAAAGTGATTTAGTTAAATCTGAAACCAGGGTCTTAAATTTAAACAAAGCAAACTACTAGGTATGAGGGGTGAGTTGGCTAAGGTAGATTGGGATTGGGATGGGCTAGCATTTAAAGAATTAATACACAATTTACAACAAATATATATTCCTGTCAGGCACAAAAACCCCGCAGGAAAAGTGGTCCAACCGTGGCTAACAAAAGAAGTTAAAGATAGTATTAGATCGAAGAAGGAGGCTTATAATGTTGCCAAAAAGAGCAGTAAACCTGAGGATTGGGAGGAATTTAGTATTTACCAAAGGAGGACCAAGAAATTGATAAAGGAAAAATAGAATATGAGAGTAAACTAGCAAGAGACATAAAAGCATACTGTACAAGCATCTATAGGTTTGTAAAAATGAATGAAAAGATTAGCGAAAGTAAATGTGGGTCCTTTACAGGCTGAGACAGGAGAAATTATAATGGGGAATAAGGAAATGGCAGAGAAATTAAACAAATATTTTGTGTCTGTCTTCACAGAAGAAGCTGCAAAAAACTTGCTTAAAATAGTGAAGAGCTAAAGGTGTAGCAAGAATGATGAACTGAAAGAAATGAGTATTAGTAACAAAATAGTACTGGAGAAATTAATGGGACTGAAGTCGATAAATCCCCTGGACCTGATGGCCTACATCCTAGGGTTTTGAAAGAGGTGGCTATAAAGATAGTGGATGTATTGGTTGTCATCTTCCAAAATTCCATAGATTCTAGAATGGTTCCAGTGGATTGGAAGGTAGCAAATGTAGCCCCGCTATTTAGGAAAGGAGGGAGAGAGAAAACGGGGAACTGCAGATCAGTTAGCCTGACATCAGTAGTAGGGAAAATGCTAGAATCTATTATTAAGGACGTGGTAACAGGGCACTTAGAAAATAATAAGATTGGGCAGAGTCAACGCGGATTTATGAAAGGGAAATCACGTTTGACAAATCTGTTAAAGTTTTTTGAGGTTGTAACTAGCAGAATAGATAAGGGGGAACCAGTGGATATGGTGTATTTGGATTTTCAGAAGGCATTCGATAAGGTGCCACACAAGAGGTTATTAAACAAAATTAGGACTCATGGGATTGGGGGTGATATACTAGCATGGATTGAGGATTGGTTAACGGACAGAAAACAGAGAGTAGGAATAAACGGGTCATTTTCAGGTTCGCAGTCTGTAACTAGTGGGGTACCGCAAGGATCAGTGCTGGGGCCTCAGCTATTCACAATCTATATCAATGATTTGGATGAGGGCACCAAAAGTTTGCTGATGATACAAAGCTAGGTGGAAATGTAAGTTGTGAGGACGATGCAAAGAGGCTTCAAGGGGATATAGACAGGCTGTGTGAGTGGGCAAGAACATGGCAAATTAAATATAATGTGGAGAAATGTGAAGTTATCCACTTTGGTAGGAAAAATAGAAAAGCAGAGAATTTTTTAAATGGTGAGAGATTGGGAAATGAATTAGCATGCAGGTACAGCAAGCAATTAAGAAAACAAATGGTATGTTGGCTTTGATTACAAGAGGATTTAAGTACAAGAGTAAAGATGTCTTACTGCAATTATATAGGGCCCTGGTGAGGCCACACCTGGAGTATTGTGTACTGTTTTGGTCTCATTGCTTAAGGAAGGCATTGCTTAAGGAAGGCTTTACTTGCCATAGAGGGAGTGCACCAAAGGTTCACCAGACTGATTCCTGGGATGGGGGATTGTCCTATGAGGAGCGATTGAATAGACCAGGCCTATATTCTCTAGAGTTTAGAAGAATAAGAGGCGATCTCATTGAAACATACAACATTCTTACAGGGCTTGACAGGGTAGATGCAGGGAGGATGTTTCCCCTGGCTGGGGAGTCTAGAACCAGGGGTCACAGTCTCAGAATAAGGGGTCGGCCATTTAGGATTGAGATGAGGAGGAATTTCTTGACTTAGAGGATGGTGAATCTTTGGATTTCTCTACCCCAGAGGGCTGTGGAAGCTCAGTTGTTGAGTATATTCAAGACAGAGATCGATAGATTTTTGGATATTACGGGTGTGGTGTATGTAGCACACAAATCACTGACTGCACACGGTCTGGTGTAAGTCTAACTGCTGTGACCTTCGTCCTTTATTGTTCAGCTCCAGAGTGCCTCCCAGGTGTGGTGGTCAGCCTTATATAGTCCTTGTTACAGGTACTACCAGGGTTTCCCACCGCAGCGCCCTCTGTGGTGTGGCATAGTACTTACATTACATTTAAGGTACTGGGACGATACACGCATCATTACATAACATCACCTCCCCCCTCCCCACCTCGACGCAGGACAACGATACACACATCATTACATAACATCACACTTGTCCAACGGAAGGCAGGTGGCATAAACAGTGCGTTAGTATGGTACATATTATCTGGTACATTAACTGGTTATTGACTGGTAACGGAACCTTGATTTCCTTGTTAGCCGTTATCATTATTTGTACTTCATCCATTATTTTACACAAATACAGTGGCCATTCAGCATAAAAAAAGTAATTCTTATTATAAATTCACTATCTCACATTAACATAGCTCATTTTAGACTCGCTCTGCCAAACAGAAGTCCTTTGTGGGGACCACCTCTTTGTAAGGCCCTTTTAAGACTCCCGGGTACATTTCCTCTTTAAGGCGCCATCTTTGATGCAGGAGGATTCCATGAGGCTTCTCCTTGGTCGCTGCCATCTTTGATGCTCTGCAGCTCCGACTCGATGCCGCCACCATCTTCTTCTCCGCCGCTCCGGATGCCCTCCGCCGTCGCAGCCTCAGCTGCCACATGACTTGCCGCCTCTCCAGCGGCCGCCGTGGCCTCTCCAGCGGCCGCACTTTCCGCGTCCCCCGCGGCCTCCGTAGCGGCCTCCCCTGCGGCTGCCATGGCCGCCGCCGCCCGATGCTACCAGCTCCTCGGCGGGGCCCACCCAACGGCCTCTTCCTCTGCGGGGCCCTTCCGAACCGCCGACCCCTGGATTCCTCAGCGCCCCGCCCACAGCGCCCCGCCGGCTCACCCCCCCCCACTAGGCCCCTCTGTGCAGGGCTGCTTGCCTGTGGGGTCTGGGGCTGCAGGGTCTCTGTGTGAGATCCGGGCCTGGGGCTTGTCTGTGGGGATTAAGGCTGCAGGGTCTCTGTGTGAGGTCCGGGCCTGGTGCTTGCCTGTGGGTGGATTGAGGCTGCAACTCCAGCTCGGTCGGCGCTGCTCTCTGGGGACCCGGGGCACGGCAGCACCCCGGGGAGCAACAGCCTGTGGAGTGATGAAGTCTTCCCAGCTCCCACGGACCTTCCCCATCCACCTCTGGCCGAGGAGCGTCGGCCCATCGCCTGCAACGACCCACAAAGGTAAAGCGTGCGTCTCGTCCCCTTGGGATACCTGCACCATCGCTCTGCCGAGAACAGGTATTAGTTCCCTGGTGTAGGTACGCAGCTTCACCGTGACCGCGACCAGCTTGGGTCGTGCAGCTGGGTTAATCCACAGTTTATCAAAAGTTCTCCGACTCATCAACAACGGACCCGAGCCCGTGTCCACTTCCATACTCACTGGGACTCCGTTGATTCTTACTTCCCTTATCACTGGGGGCGAATCGTCGGTACACGTATACAGTTCAAGCACCTCATCTTCTTCTACCTGCTCCTCGCTGAACAGTGGATCATCCCCCATCTCCTCAGCCAAATGGTGAGTCTGATTTCTTTTACACATATGCTGAAGGTGGCCTTTAACGTGGCAGGTATTGCACGTATACTCCACATACCTGCACCGGTGAGCCCCATGGCTTCTTCCACAGCGCCAGCATGGTGCTGCTTGATTGGACCCCCTCGGCGGACTCTGAGCTCCAGGATCCCGAGGTCCGTGCTCTCTGCCCCAGGCAGAGCCACGTTCTGCAGTTTTGTCCGTGGTGGGCGCTATCCTGTGGACAGTGCCTGCCGGGTTCGAGATTGTGTGGATTATTTACTTGGTGCTGCAAGTTGAGGTCATATATGCCCGGCTGATGGCGATGGCCTTTGTCAGAGTGACTGTGGGTTCCGTGGCCAGCAGCTTGTGAAGGAGGCCCTCGTGGCCAATCCCCATAACGAAAACGTCCCGCAAAGCCTCGTCAAGGTGTGCCCCAAAAAATCACACGGCGCCGCGAGTCTCCTGAGGTCCGCAGCATATTTGGTGACATCCTGGCCCTCAGATCTGCAGTGATGGTAAAATTTGTATCTGGGGATGCTCTCCTTCGGTTTCAACTGGTCACGAATGAGTTCAGTCAGCTCCTTGTATGACTTGTCCCTGGCGCTCCCAGGTGCCAGCAAATCCTTGACGAGACAGTAAACCTCATCTCCACAACTGGAGAGCAATATCGCCTTACGCTTCTCTCTCATTGCGTATGTGTCCTCCGTCAGGTCATTTGCTGTGAAGTAGTACTCGAGCCTTTCCGTAAAGGCCTCCCAATCATTGCCCATGGTAAAATCCTTTAGCGAGCCCAGAGTAGCCATGGTTGCGTGGAGTTCGTCTGCTTCATCGTTGCCAATGTGGTGTATGTAGCACACAAATCACTGACTGCACACGGTCTGGTGTAAGTCTAACTGCTGTGACCTTCGTCCTTTATTGTTCAGCTCCAGAGTGCCTCCCAGGTGTGGTGGTCAGCCTTATATAGTCCTTGTTACAGGTACTACCAGGGTTTCCCACCGCAGCGCCCTCTGTGGTGTGGCATAGTACTTACATTACATTTAAGGTACTGGGACGATACACGCATCATTACATAACATCACCTCCCCCCCCCCCCCCACCTCGACGCAGGACAACGATACACACATCATTACATAACATCACACTTGTCCAACGGAAGGCAGGTGGCATAAACAGTGCGTTAGTATGGTACATATTATCTGGTACATTAACTGGTTATTGACTGGTAACGGAACCTTGATTTCCTTGTTAGCCGTTATCATTATTTGTACTTCATCCATTATTTTACACAAATACAGTGGCCATTCAGCATAAAAAAAGTAATTCTTATTATAAATTCACTATCTCACATTAACATAGCTCATTTTAGACTCGCTCTGCCAAACAGAAGTCCTTTGTGGGGACCACCTCTTTGTAAGGCCCTTTTAAGACTCCCGGGTACATTTCCTCTTTAAGGCGCCATCTTTGATGCAGGAGGATTCCATGAGGCTTCTCCTTGGTCGCTGCCATCTTTGATGCTCTGCAGCTCCGACTCGATGCCGCCACCATCTTCTTCTCCGCCGCTCCGGATGCCCTCCGCCGTCGCAGCCTCAGCTGCCACATGACTTGCCGCCTCTCCAGCGGCCGCCGTGGCCTCTCCAGCGGCCGCACTTTCCGCGTCCCCCGCGGCCTCCGTAGCGGCCTCCCCTGCGGCTGCCATGGCCGCCGCCGCCCGATGCTACCAGCTCCTCGGCGGGGCCCACCCAACGGCCTCTTCCTCTGCGGGGCCCTTCCGAACCGCCGACCCCTGGATTCCTCAGCGCCCCGCCCACAGCGCCCCGCCGGCTCACCCCCCCACTAGGCCCCTCTGTGCAGGGCTGCTTGCCTGTGGGGTCTGGGGCTGCAGGGTCTCTGTGTGAGATCCGGGCCTGGGACTTGCCTGTGGGGGCTGGGGCTGCAGGGTCTCTGTGAGGTCCAGGCCTGGGACTTGCCTGTGGATGGATTGAGCCTGCAGCTCCAGCTCGGTCGGCGCTGCTCTCTGGGGACCCGGGGCACGGCAGCACCCCGGGGAGCAGCAGCCTGTGGAGTGATGAAGTCTTCCCAGCTCCCACGGACCTTCCCCATCCACCTCTGGCCGAGGAGCGTCGGCCCATCGCCTGCAACGACCCACAAAGGTAAAGCATGCGTCTCGTCCCCTTGGGATACCTGCACCATCGCTCTGCCAAGAACAGGTATCAGTTCCCTGGTGTAGGTACGCAGCTTCGCCGTGACCGGGACCAGCTTGGGTCGTGCAGCTGGGTTAATCCACAGTTTATCAAAAGTTCTCCGACTCATCAACAACGGACCCGAGCCCGTGTCCACTTCCATACTCACTGGGACTCCGTTGATTCTTACTTCCCTTATCACTGGGGGCGAATCGTCGGTACACGTATACAGTTCAAGCACCTCATCTTCTTCTACCTGCTCCTCGCTGCACAGTGGATCATCCCCCATCTCCTCAGCCAAATGGTGAGTCTGATTTCTTTTACACATATGCTGAAGGTGGCCTTTAACGTGGCAGGTATTGCACGTATACTCCACATACCTGCACCGGTGAGCCCCATGGCTTCTTCCACAGCGCCAGCATGGTGCTGCTTGATTGGACCCCCTCGGCGGACTCTGAGCTCCAGGATCCCGAGGTCCGTGCTCTCTGCCCCAGGCAGAGCCACGTTCTGCAGTTTTGTCCGTGGTGGGCGCTATCCTGTGGACAGTGCCTGCCGGGTTCGAGATTGTGTGGATTATTTACTTGGTGCTGCAAGTTGAGGTCATATATGCCCGGCTGATGGCGATGGCCTTTGTCAGAGTGACTGTGGGTTCCGTGGCCAGCAGCTTGTGAAGGAGGCCCTCGTGGCCAATCCCCATAACGAAAACGTCCCGCAAAGCCTCGTCAAGGTGTGCCCCAAAAAATCACACGGCGCCGCGAGTCTCCTGAGGTCCGCAGCATATTTGGTGACATCCTGGCCCTCAGATCTGCAGTGATGGTAAAATTTGTATCTGGGGATGCTCTCCTTCGGTTTCAACTGGTCACGAATGAGTTCAGTCAGCTCCTTGTATGACTTGTCCCTGGCGCTCCCAGGTGCCAGCAAATCCTTGACGAGACAGTAAACCTCATCTCCACAACTGGAGAGCAATATCGCCTTACGCTTCTCTCTCATTGCGTATGTGTCCTCCGTCAGGTCATTTGCTGTGAAGTAGTACTCGAGCCTTTCCGTAAAGGCCTCCCAATCATTGCCCATGGTAAAATCCTTTAGCGAGCCCAGAGTAGCCATGGTTGCGTGGAGTTCGTCTGCTTCATCGTTGCCAATGTGGTGTATGTAGCACACAAATCACTGACTGCACACGGTCTGGTGTAAGTCTAACTGCTGTGACCTTCGTCCTTTATTGTTCAGCTCCAGAGTGCCTCCCAGGTGTGGTGGTCAGCCTTATATAGTCCTTATTACAGGTACTACCAGGGTTTCCCACCGCAGCGCCCTCTGTGGTGTGGCATAGTACTTACATTACATTTAAGGTACTGGGACGATACACACGTCATTACATAACAACGGGAATCAAGGGATATGGGGATAGTGCGCGCAAGTGGAGTTGAGGTAGAAGATCAGCCATGATCTCATTGAATGACGGAGCAGGCTCGTGGGGCCAAATGGCCGACTCCTGCTCCTATTTCTTATGTTCTTATAAAAGGCACAGGAGACTTGAACCGGCACATGAACCTTTATTGATACAATGGCGGCCCCAGCTGGTCAATAGTGGTAACTCAGTCCATTATTTGAAAGAGCTGCTCACTGTTTTTTCTCGGGTTCCCCAATTGAAAAGTCAGCAGGCAACCTGCGGCCAAGGATCAGGAGGATAGCTGCATCCCATGAAGAAGGAGGAAATAGCAGCACTGGCAGAGGATGAAAGAGACTAGAGGTGGAGATAGGGTCGACCCTTTCTGACCCAGCCCCTCTCCCTCCTACCCTGGGCACATCCATCATCACCTCAACTCACTCACCAGAGATCAAACTCTGGGGCCCTCCTTGTCTGTGCTGTACCAGGAGGAGAATCATTAGGGATTTGAAGTTTTCAAAACACAAGAAAAATGAAGGAATTCAAGAAAGTTTGCTTCCTTTGAATGCCTGTACCAAGTTACTCCTTACATAGGACTGGGTGGACGAGCTTATGGTTTAGAAACAGCATTTACAAGATCACAGCATCATTAAGAACAAGGGCCATTTAGCCTATTTTAATTCATTCATGCAGAAAAACAGTGGTCTCCTCATTTCAGCATCTGTTTCTTAAATGATTCCATTTTTTTCCTCCATTACTCCATCTAGAAATCAGTTCCATGCTTTGTATGAAACATCCAAAATTTTTACATGGTTCGACAGGCTAGATGCAGCGGGGATGTTTCCCCGGGCTGGGGAGTCTAGAACCAGGGATCACAGTCTCAGGATAAGGGGTCGACCATTTAGGACTGAGATGAGGAGAAATTTCTTCACTCAGAGGGTGGTGAATCTTTGGGATTCTCTACCCTAGAGGGCTGTGGAGGCTCAGTCGTTGAATATATTCAAGACAGAGATCGCTAGATTTTTGAATATTAAGGGAATCAAGGGATATGGGGATAGTACAGGCTAGTGGAGTTGAGGTAGATCAGCCACGATTTTATTGAATGGTGGAGAAGGCTCGAGGGGCTGAATGGTCTACTTCTGCTCTTAATTTTATGTTCTTATGTTCTCGATATCAGTATGAAACCTTCATTTTATTAGTTTGAATTTACGCCCTACTCCCAGTGCTTAATTTAAAAGTAATATTCGAGATTTACCTTTGTCATTCCCACAACAATTTTACATAACTCTCGATCACCTTACAGACATCCCCTTTCCTGGCTGAGACATCCTGGGGCCGAAATTCACCGTTCCCGAAGGGACGGCTACCGCGGGGTTTGGTCAGCTGATCGGAAAAGATCGATGGGCCGCCGTGATCGGGTACTTTTCCCTCCCCGAGAGCCATATTCAGCTCGGGAGGGGGCGGGGGAGCAGGGTTTGAGGTGCGCTCACTTCCGCCGACAATGGCGGGGGAAGCCATTGTAAAGGTAAGTTTCCAGCGTTGAGGTCTGCAGCGTGCGAGCCGCTGGAAAGCAGCCAGGATAGGGATTTTCAGCTCCAAATAGGTCGGAGTTCTTCAGGCAGCGGTATTCGAGTCGATGCTCGAACGCAACAGCACTGGAGTGTTGCCGCGATCGGGGCCCTATGGTAGGGAAATAGTTTTATTAATTTGTGTTTTTATGTCAGATTCCAAAATCCGCAGTATTTTGCTTTTTGAATAGTTTTATTAATTGTTTTGGCTCCGTTAAACCTGCTGAGTGCTGCTCAGAGGTATTCACATACCCTTGTACTTTTGTATAACTTTCAGGTCTGACTCTTTAGTGGAGGCCTGTGGGCTGCAGAGACCTGCTTGGCAGGGTTCACCCTGAGGATGGGAGGAGTGTTGGGAGGGTGACACCTGCTCAGAAGCAGGGTGCTACGCAGGAGAAGGTGTCGCCATCAGCACCGTGCAGACAGGCAGCGGGCAAGGGAGGCAGCAGCCATGATTCGTTCATTCTGTGCCAGCCCAGTGTGCCTGCCATCTTCATCGGCCCAAATCAGGATTGCGGTTGGCTGCTTGGGGACAAGAGATATCCCCTGTCCAGTTGGCTGCTCACTCTGTAAAGTCCTGTCCCCTCAGTACAGATTCACACGAGGCATGTAGTGAAGTCAAGGTCACTCTGGGCCTGCACCTTTATTTCACAGCTCTGGAATGCTGCACTTGCCTGAGACCTGTTCTTATATACCTGTCTCTTGCAAGTGCACCCCTGGTGGTAAGGTATGCTGGTGGTTACAGGTCATATCTTATTACAGTCATGTATAGCATGTTAGGATACAGTTATATATAATAATGTGAGATACATGACATCACCCTCCCCCAAGGTCTTATTGTCTTTATAGGTTCAGTCTCTCAGGTGGTCTACGCTCTCGCGTGGAGCGTCTGAGTTGTGGTTCAGTTGTTTGCCTTGGTGTCTGTTTTTCTTTGGGTGTGGTTGCTGGTATCTCGCCTGGGCTGTCTGTTTCGATTGGTGTGATTGTTGTTGACTCGCCTGGGCTGTCTGTTGGGATTGCCCTTTCCTCAGGTTGTTCCCTCTGTCTGTCCACTAGGTGTGGTGCGAGTTCCACATTGTAGTCTGCCTCTGGTTCCGCAGTGTTGTTGGTAAATCTGCTTTTGACTTGGTCTACATGCCTCCGGCAGGTTTTGCCATTGTCCATTTGTACTACCAGTAGCCTGCTTCCTTCCTTGCCCGTTACTGTCCCTGCAAGCCATCTGGGACCCCTGCCATAGTTTAGTACAAACACTTTGTCCCCTATCTCATTCCATCTCCCCCTCGAATTTCTGTCATGGTACTCAGTCAGCTTACGGCGCTTTGCCTCAATGATTTCGTGCATGTCTGGGAGGATTAATAAGAGCCTTGTTTTTTAAGTCCTTTTCACCAACAGTTGCACGGGGGGGGGATCCCAGTCAATGAGTGCGGACGAGATCTGTATGCCAGCAGCAGTCGCGACAGGCGACCCTGCAGCGTGGGACTTTGGGTTTTAAGCATGCCTTGTTTAATGATTTGCACTGCTCTCTTCACCTGGCCGTTGGAGGCAGGCTTGAACGGTGCAGTCTTGACGTGATTTATGCCGTGGTCAATTATAAAATCTTGGAATTCTGCGCTGGTGAAGCACGGATCATTGTCACTGACCAATATGTCAGGGATTCCGTGCGTTGCAAACATGGTTGCGAGGCTCTCCACAGTGGTGGAGGTTGTGCTCGAGTTTAAAATGGTGCATTCGATCCACTTTGAAAATGCATCTACAACTATGAGGAACATTTTGCCTATGAATGGGCCCGCATAGTCTATGTGCACCCGCGACCACGGTTTGGTAGGCCAGGGCCAGGGGCTCAGGGGAGCCTCCCTGGGGGCATTGCTGAGTTGGGCACAAATGATGCACCTTCGGATGCAGAGCTCCAAGTCCGCGTCAATACCAGGCCACCAGACGTGGGATCTGGCTATGACCTTCATGAGAACGATCCCCGGGTGCTCGCGGTGGAGCTCCCGGACAAATGCCTCTCTGCCTCGCAGAAGCATGACTACTCGGCTGCCCCACATCAGGCACTCTGCTTGTAGTGTTATCTCATGTATGCGCCTGTGAAAGGGTTTTAATTCCTCGGGGCAGGCATCGCGAGCCTCTGCCCAGTCACCGGTTAGGACACATCTTTTTACTAAGGATAACGTGGGGTCGCTGGCCGTCCAGGCTCTGATTTGGCGAGCCGTCATGGGCGAACCTGTGGACTCAAAGGCATTGATTGCCATGACTATCTCACAGTCCTGTTCGTCAGACCCTTCCGAGGTCGCCAGGGGTAGCCTGCTGAGCGCGTCGGCACAGTGGTCTGTGCCTTATGGTATAGTCGTAGGACGCCAGCATGAGTGCCCACTGTTGAATTTGCGCCGAGGCGTTGGTGTTTATTGCCTTGCTCTCGGATAGGAGGGACGTGAGAGGCTTGTGGTCGGTTTCTAACGCGAACTTGGCCCCGAAAAGGTATTGGTGCATCTTTTTGACACCGTACATGCACGCGAGCGCCTCCTTCTCTACCATTCCGTACCCGCGCTCCGCCCGCGAAAGTGACCTGGAGGCATAAGCTATGGGTTGTAATTTGCCCGCACTATTGACATGTTGCAAAACGCACCCGACCCCATACGCTGACGCATCGCATGTGAGAACTAGCTTTTTACCTGGATCAAAGAAAGTCAAAACACTGTTGGAACACAGAAGGTTGCGTGCCTTATTGAAGGCGCGTTCCTGGGCGTCCCCCCAAAACCAATCGCACTCCTTCCTGAGTAGCACGTGGAGAGGCTCCAGCAGCATGCTTAAGTTCTGCATAAAGTTCCCAAAGTAATTGAGTAGCCCGAGAAAGGCGCGCAGTTCTGAGACATTCCGGGGCGAATTGCTTCTGTTTTGGACTCTGTTGGGCGGATTCCATCAGCGGCAATCCTTCTGCCCAAAAATTCAACCTTGGGTGCGAGAAACAGGCACTTGGATTTCTTGACCCATAGGCCTACCCGATCCAACCGCTTTAGTACTTCCTCCAAATTACGGAGATGGGAGTCGGTATCCCTGCCCATGATAAGTATGTCGTCTTGAAATACAACCGTCCCCGGGATGGACTTGAGCAGACTCTCCATGTTGCGCTGGAATATGGCAGCTGCCGACCTGATGCCGAATGGGCATCAATTGTACATGAAAAGGCCTCGATGTGTGTTGATGGTGGTGAGTAGCTTGGATTCCTCGGTCAATTCTTGCATCATATACGCAGATGTGAGGTCTAGTTTTGAGAAAAGTTTACCTCCAGCCAATATGGCAAATAAGTCCTCCGCTTTGGGCAGCGGGTGCTGGTCCTGTAGGGAGACTCTGTTTATGGTAGATTTGTAGTCCCCACAGATTCGTACGGATCCATCAGGCTTCATGACTGGGACGATGGGACTTGCCCAGTCGCTAAATTCCATGGGTGATATAATGCCTTCCCGCAGAAGCCTGTCTAGTTCGTGTTCAATCTTTTCCCTCATCACATAGGGTACAGCTCTGGCCTTGTGATGGACCGGCCTAGCATCCTGTGTGATGTAGATTTTGACTTTGGCCCCTTTGAAAGTGCCCACACCTGGCTGAAAGAGATGTTCAAATCGCTTTATAACTGTTGAGCAGGAGGTCCGTTCCTCTAATGACATGGCATAGACATCATCCCATTTCCAGTTTAGTTTTTCCAGCCAGCTTCTCCCCAGCAGTGCTGGGGGGTCTCCGGGGAAGTCGGTTCACTGTCCCTTTGTGTGTGACGGAGAGCATGGCGCTGCCGAGGACTGGTACCATTTCTTTGGTATAGGTCCTTAGTTTGGTGTCAACCCTTGTGCGTTTTGGTCTGTCTCTTTTATGCGGCCACAGTTGTTCAAATTGTTGAGCGCCCATGAGAGATTGACTCGCTCCCGTATCCAGCTCCATGTTGACAGGTATCCCGTTGAGTAGGACCCTCATCATTATAGGAGGCATCCTGTTGTAGGAGCAGCAGCCATTGATCGTGTTGACCCGCTGTACATCAGTGTCCCGGGTACTGACCCCACCGTCTTCTGGTTCGCTTTCCGACCCATCTGATTCGTATACCAGCCGAGCTGCCGTTTTTTTGCACATGCAGGCCAAATGCCCTGTATATTCAGTTTCTGCAAACAGCCTGCTGAAATCAACATCCCCTTGACGAGTGCCCACCCCCACACCTTCAGCACAGACTGCTTCCATTGTTCCCAAAGAATGATCTGCGTCTGGCTGATCTCTCTTGAGCTTCTCTCATTTTGTAGTTGATTGCTCGTATTGTGGGTTGATGAGGTGTGAACGGCCGTTCCTGTGGCCCTTGATGGCTTCTGGCACCACTGCCTGCTGTCGAGGGCCTGCTCTCCTGCTTTTGTCTGTGTGTGGGGGTAGCAGCTTGTTTCACGCTGTGAACTCCTTGTTCCGATATTTCGTTAGTTGTCGTACCTGCATTGTAAATCAACCTCGTTTCTTTTTCCCCTACCAAGAATGTCTGTGCAACCAGTGCTGCTGCCTCTACGGTCAGGTTCTTGGTCTCTATGAGCTTTCGGAATATGCCTACATGGCCTATTCCTTCAATGAAAAAGTCTCTCAGCATTTCTCTCCTCAGTTCATCGGAGAACTCACATAAACTAGCCAACCTCCGAAGTTCCGCCACGAAGTCGGGTATGCTCTGGCCCACACAGCGTCTGTAGTTGTAGAACCTGTGTCTGGCCATGTGTAGGCTGCTCGCTGGCTTCAGGTGGTCTCTTACCAGTGTGCTCAATTCTTCAAACGACTTGCTTGCTGATTTCTCGGGTGCCAGCAGATCCTTCATTAAAGCGTATGTTTTCAAGCCACAGCTGGTCAAGAGATGGGCTCTTCTCTTGGCTGCTTTGTCGTCTCCTAACCAGTCTTTGGTTACAAAGCTTTGCTGGAGCCTTTCTATAAAGTCCTCCCAATTGTCTCCAGCATTGTACTTTTCATCTGATCCGTTGTTCGCCATTCTGTGGATTCTGTAATCCCGTAACTCGTTGCCACTGTAAAGTCCTGTCCCCTCAGTACAGATTCACACGAGGCATGTAGTGAAGTCAAGGTCACTCTGGACCTGCACCTTTATTTCACAGCTCTGGAATGCTGCACTTGCCTGAGACCTGTCCTTATATACCTGTCTCTTGCAAGTGCACCCCATGGAGGTAAGGTGTGCTGGTGGTTACAGGTCATATCTTATTACAGTCATGTATAGCATGTTAGGATACAGTTATATATAATAATGTAAGATACATGACACACCCCACTGCGGAACTCCAGGACAGCGCCAGAGCATGCCTACAATGGCGCTCATTGTGCCACTAGGTGCATCATCGAGCGGTGCATAGGCATCCTTAAGCAGAGTTTTCGGTGCCTGCACTACTCTGGTGGCACCTTTCAGTTCTCTCAACGAGTCTCCATAATCGTCATGGTCTGCTGCATGCTGCACAACCATCATAAGGGGACAGCCGCTGGAGGGCTAGCCAGCAATACCACCCGAGGAGAAGAGGATTCTCATCGCCCCAGAGCTAGGAGGCGATGACCCATCGCCACCCTGGAAGGGCCGGGTGCAGACTGGTCAGCATCCAAAATGCATGACCTCATACTTTTCAACATTATACTCCATCTGCCATATTTTTGCCCACTCACTTAGCCTGTCTGTATCCTTTTGCAAATTTTTTGTATCCTCCTCCCACGTTGCTTTTCCTCCCATCTTTGTATCGCCAGCAAACTTGGCCACGTTACACTCAGTCCTTTCTTCCAAGTCGTTAATTTAGATTGTAAATAGTTGGGGTCCCAGCACTGATCTCTGCAGCACCCCATTAGTTACTGATTGCCAACCCGAGAATTAACCATTTATCCCGACTCTCTGTTTTCTATTAGTTAGCCAATCCTCTATCCATGCTAATATATTACCCCACCCTGTGAACTTTTATCTTGTGCAGTAACCTTTTATGTGGCACCTTGTCAAATGCCCTGTTCGTTACATCCTCAAAGAATTCCAGCAAATTTGTCAAACATGACTTCCCCTTCATTCAACATTCTATTTATTGATATCTGCTCTGAATTGTTGAATTAGTGCTCATGGGATTGGGGGTAGCATATTAGCATGGATTGAGGATTGGTTAACGGACAGAAAACAGAGGGTAGGAATAAACGGGTCATTTTCGGGTTGGCCGGCTGTAACTAGTGGGGTACCACAAGGATCAGTGTTTGGGTCCCAGCTATCCACAATCTATATCAATGATTTGGATGAGGGGACCAAATGTAATATACCCAAGTTTGCTGATGATACAAAGCTAGGTGGGCATGTAAGTTGTGAGGAAGATGCAAAGAAGCTTCAAGGGGATTATAGACAGGTTAAGTGAATGAGCAAGAACATGGCAAATGGAATATAATGTGGAGAAATGAAGTTATCTATTTTGGTAGGAAAAATAGAAAAGTAGAGTATTTTTTAAATGGTGAGAGATTGGGAAATGTTGGTATTCAGAGGGACCTGGGTGTCCTTGTACACGAATCACAAAGTTAACTTGCAGGTACAGCAAGCAATTAAGAAAGCAAATGGTATGTTGGACTTTATTACAAGAGGATTTGAGTATAAGAATAAAGATGTCTTACTGCAATTATATAAAATTGTTATGGGAATGGAAAAGTAAATCTAGAATATTACTTTTAAATTAAACAGTGGGATTAGGGCAAGGGGATGTAAGTTCAAACTAGTAAAATTAAGATTTCAGACTGATAGAGAACATAAGAACATAAAAATTACGAGCAGGAGTAGGCCATTCGGCCCCTCGAGTCTGCACCTGGAGTATTGTGTACAGTTTTGGTCTCCTTACCGAAGGAAGGATATACTTGCCATAGATGGAGTGCAACGAAGGTTCACCAGACTGATTCCTGGGATGGGGGGATTGTCCTATGAGGAGAGATTGAGCAGACTAGGCCTATATTCTCTAGAGTTGATAAAAATGAGAGGTGATCTCATTGAAGCATACAAAATTCTTACAGGGCTGGACAGGGTGGATGCAGGGAGGATGTTTCCTCTGGCTGGGCAGTCCAGAACCAGGAGTCACAGTCTCAGAATAAGGGGTCGGCCATTTAGGACTGAGATGGGGAGAAACCTCTTCACTCAGAGGGTGGTGAATCTTTGGAATTCTCTGCCCCAGAGGGCTGTGGAGGTTCAGTCTTTGAGTATATTCAAGATAGAGATTGATAGATTTTTGAATATTAAGGGAATCAAGGGATATGGGGACAGTGCAGGCAAGTGGAGTTGAGGTAGATCAGCCATAGAAACTAGGTGCAGGAGTAGGCCATTCGGCCCTTCGAGCCTGCTCCACCATTCAATATGATCAATATGGCTAATCATTCGGCCCTTCGAACCTGCTCCACCATTCAATATGATCAATATGGCTAATCATGCAACTTCAGTACCCCATTCCTGCTTTCTCTCCATACCCCTTGATCCCTTTAGTCGTAAAGGCCACATCTAACTCCCTTTTGAACATATCTAACAAACTGGCCTCGACAATTTTCTGTGGTAGAGAATTGCACAGGTTCACAATTCTCTGAGTGAAGAAGTTTCTCCTCATCTCGGTCCTAAATGGCTTACCCCTTATCCTTAGACTGTGACCCCTGGTTCTGGACTTCCCCAACATCGGGAACATTCTTCCTGCATCTAACCTGTCCAATCCCTTCAGAATTTTATATGTTTCTCTGAGATACCCTCTCATTCTTCTAAATTCCAGTGAATATAAGCCTAGTCGATCCAGTCTTTCTTCATATGTCAGTCCTATCATCCCGGGAATCAGTCTGGTGAACCTTCACTGCACTCCCTCAGTAGCAAGAATGTCCTTCCTCAGATTAGGAAACCAAAACTGCACACAATACTCAAGGTGTGGTCTCACCAAGGCCCTGTACAACTGCAGTAAGACCTCCCTGCTCCTATACTCAAATCCCTTTGCTATGAAGGCCAGCATGCCATTTGCTTTCTTTACTGCCTGCTGTACTTGCATGCTTACATTCAATGACTGATGTACCATGACACCCAGGTCTCGTTGCACCTCCCTTTTACTAATCTGTCACCACTGAGATAATAATCTGCCTTCCTGTTTTTGCCACCAAAGTGGATAACCTCACATTTATCCACATTATACTGTATCTGCTATGCATTTGCCCACTCACCTAACCTGTCCAAGTCACCCTGCAGCCTCCTAGCATCCTCCTCGCAGCTCACACTGCCACCCAGCTTAATGTCATCTGCAAACCTGGAGATATTACATTCAATTCCTTTGTCTAAATGATTAATGTATATTGTAAATAGCTGGGACCTAGCACTGAACCCTGCAGTGCCCCACCAGTCACTGCCTGCCATTCTGAAAAGGACCCATTTATTCCCACTCATTGCTTCCTGTCTGCCAACCAGTTCTCTATCCATGTCAATACATTACCCCCAATACCACGTGCCTTAATTTTGCACACTAATCTCTTGTGTGGGACTTGTCAAAGGCCTTTTGAAAGTTGATTTCATGAATGGCGAAGCAGGCTCAAAGGGCCGAATGGCCTACTCCTGCTCCTGGGTGGCAGTGTGAGCTGCGAGGAGGATGCTAGGAGGCTGCAGGGTGACTTGGACAGGTTAGGTGAGTGGGCAAATGCATAGCAGATACAGTATAATGTGGATAAATGTGAGGTTATCCACTTTGGTGGCAAAAACAGGAAGGCAGATTATTCTTATGTCCTTATGTTTGGAGATGTCGTGTGTCAACTCTACCTGGGACTTTCACAGCTGCATTCTGAGCTATTTCAGCGCCCTTCAGGGAGTACATGCATTGTCCATTTTTCTTTCCTGTGTACAGAACAAGTTTTGAAAGTCCTTTTGCACTATTCTCATCAACTCTGTTATTTCATCAAAGAACTCAATCAAGTTTGTCAGACATGATTTGCCTTTAACGATCCATGTTGGCGGTCATTAATTAACCCATGTTTCTTCCTGAAAATTAATTTTGTCCCAGATTAACTGGCTTGTAGGTATCGGGTTTATCTCTCGCCCTTTTTTGAAGAAGGGTTCAACATTTGCAACCCTCCAATCCTCTGGCACCATTCCCATATCCAAGGAAGATCGAAAGATTGTGGCCAGAGCCTCCACTATTTCCACTTGTACTTCCCTCAGCAACCTCAGATGCCCCCCATCCAGACTGGCCGACTTTTCTATTTTTAGTGCTGCCAATCTTTGAAGTACCTCTTCTTTTTCTATTTTTAGCCCATCCAATTTCTCTTGCATATTTTGCACAGCTCACTCAGTAATTTCTGAGCGGTCTCCTCACATTCTAATTTATTATCTACAAATGTAACTAATTGCATTGAGTTTCCAAATCCTAGTCATTGATGTAAATTAGAAACAGTAATGGCCCCTATATCAGGTCCTAGGACAGCCCACTCAGTACTTCCCTCCCTCAACATAACTCCTCTAAACAAGTACCCATTGTTTTCTACCCTCCAGACACTTTCTTATCCATTCCTGCATTGCCACAGCTTTGGGTTTATCAAGTAGTCTTTCATGTGGCATTGTGTGCAGAGCAACCAAGTATTTTCGGCAATATAAAAGATAAAAACACACAGGTTTTAAAAAATAATTATTTGCTCAAAAAAACAATGTGACGATCCATTATACAAACAAATATTGGCATAGGAATTTGTTAAAAACAAGTTTCTAAACATTTGAACAGAGGTAAATTATTCAAAATTTCAGATTTTACCAGCAACATGAGACAAAATACAATAAATGTAATTGCATTAAAAAAAATTATTAGCGCATTTTTATTGAAAATACACATTATTGATTTCTGCGAAAAGAAAACTAAAAAGGATGAGTAACCTCCTGAATTTATGGTAATCCTGAAAGTCCCAGCCAGTGCTGTCAGTCGATCTCCCTCAATTGGTGCAGGAAGGGCTTCCCTTTCCCTCTGTACTGACGGATAGCACTGACCTACAGCGCATCCGTAATTGGATCAGCCATGATCGTATTAAATGGCAGAGCATGCTCGAGGGGCCGAATGGCCTACTCCTGCTCCTATTTCTTATGTTCTTATATCCTCACTCAGCTGAACAAAGTTCTCCAGGGAATAAACAGGCCGTCAAAAATGCATACGGGATCACTGGCTTTGTAAATGAATGCAGGAGTACAACAGCAAGGAAGTTTTGCTAAACATTTATAAAATCACTGATGAGCAGGAGTACTGTGTCCAATTCCGGGCAACACACTTTAGGAAGGATGTCAAGGCCTCGAGAGGGTGCAGAGGAGATTTACTGGTCTGGTGCCAGGGATGAGGGGCTTCAGTTATGGTGAGAGACTGGAGAAGCTGAGATTGTTCTCCTTAAAGCAGAAAAGGTTATGGGGGAGATTTAATAGAGGTGTTCAAAATTACAAAGGGTTTTGATAGAGTAGATAGAGTGAAAGTGTCCCCACTGGCAGGGGGGTTGATAACCAGAGGACACAAATTTAAGAAGCTGGGGGAGATGAAGGGAATTTCTGTTGGGCAGCAAGTTATGATCTGGAATATAATGAAAAGGTGAAGGAACAGATTCAATAGTAACTTTCAGAAGAGAATTAGATATATATTAGAAAAGGAAAACATTACAGGGCTCCAGGGAAAGAGTAGGGGAGTGGGACTAACTGGATTGGCTTCCTTCTGTGCTGTATCATTCTATAAAAAGCTACCAAGAACAATGATACAGCTCAACTCCTTTTCGCATTAGGCAATTAGATGCTTGGAAGCATTCAAATATTTTATTTGCTCCTGCCAAAATTATTTTGCTAATTAATCCCGAAGTTTTCTGATAGTGAACATTGTGTGTGAGCTTGGACTTCCTCAGCTGCTGTCACCTCATGTTTTACACAAAATTCAGGAAGAAACAAAATCCAACTACAAGGCAGGATAATGAGGAACATGCAACTAATAGACAGCTTCCTTGGTATATGCAGAAAACCAGCATTTTCATCATTGAAATAATATTCACGGTTAAGAGTCACAGGAGAACTAGATGCCAGGAGACGAAACCAGTTCAATATGCAACAAAGAATTTACTCAATTGATCCATCATAGATTTTATGTTAAAAGAAAAAATATCAAATCGCAAACTGATAGTCTCCATCAGACTAGTAAGTGCGATGTCGTACAATATAGTATAATTCATTCATTAAATCCTGTTATCATTTAATTTGCTAATTTATAAATTGTCATAACACTGGCAAAAATAAAATTCTCTCCAAATCACAGATGCCCAAAACTGACCGGTAAATCTGAGTAAACTGTCAATGCAGAGAAAGACCAGCTATTAAATGGAAAAGTGCTTATTCAAACAGCTGATGTGCCTCGGCTCACTTTCAGCGTTGTGCTAGAAACACAAAGTAGATCCGTCACCATCTGAAAACAGGCTAACGTCCAAGGTGGTGACCCTTCATTAGGGTCTCTTTGGAAACACGGTTTCAGAGACTGATGGAGACACTGTGCATTTCTGTTCTGTGCATCATTTTCTGTTTCCCTTTGAATTATGTAAATGTGAACAAGCACAGGTTCTTCCGGCCGGAATCTACTCCGTGCCTGTGGCAAATCAAACATGGTTTATAGTCCTGCCGCACTCCTTCACATCATCATCGGCAGTCCCTCGAAATCGAGGCAGACTTGCTTTCACTCTAAAAGTGAGTTCTTCACAACCCAGCGCAGGGCAGCAATCAACATTCTGGCACTGAGACACTGGGACATCTGTTTAAGTCCCTAAGAAAAGCTCTCATTCCATCGGCAGTGGCACTTCATATAAACTCTCCCTTCACCTCTCCCAAGTGGCTCAATGACTGTTTTCCCTGCACCTGTTTGTGGGACACTTTTTACATCGGAGATATCACAGAGGAGTGGGAATCGGGAACTTTCATTCCCCCAAAAGCTATTGAGGCTAATTGAATAAATGGGGTCAACTGAAATGTCAAACTTGAAATTGGTAGAGTTTTGTTAGGCAAGGGTATCAAGGGATTATGCAGCTAAATGGAGTTGAGGTAGAGATCAGCCATGATGTAACTGAACGGCGGAACAGGCTCAAGGGGCTGAATGGCCTCCTGTTCCTAATGTGCTATGGAAGTGCATCATCATCATAGGCAGTCCCTCGAAGCGAGGATGACTTGCTTCCATGCCGAAAAGGGATGAGTTCACAGGTGTTTCAATGAAGGACCTAATATTCCGGATCCCGAACTACATGTTGAAGGGTGGAAGATGCCTGTGTGTGTTTTTTAAAAAAAAAAACGTGAGGTAGCCATTGCACACCAGCTTGACAGAGCTAGGTCTTGGTCCAGTGGCAAGGATTAACCAAGACGACTGGCGAGCAGCTCTGCTGCAGAGACCTAGTGCGCAGACATATCGCAGTGTGGGCTGGTCCGTGCTGCCCCTGGGCCCTCGCCTCATCTGGGCCCCGAACTCACACCTCTCCTGGGCCCCTGGATATTTACATGCATCCTAACACCTGGAGGGCAAATTCTAAAAAGCTACATTTTTCCTGTATCTCTCCTGCCTTCCCTCTTTCAGATCTTCCGGTCCTTGGCTCCCAGTCGAGGGACCTGCTTAGAGGTCAGGAGCTGCCCAGGAGGACTCTACCTGCAGGGTTGGGGAGAAAGCTGCTCCAGGCAGCAATCGAGAACTCACCCAGTGGGGTAACAGGGGGTAAAATTGCCACCTGCCCCATTTTTATTTTAGGTATAGGAGCCCAATAACCAGCAGCCCAGTGAACTTAATATTTTCTAAGAAAACTGAAGAGTTCATTTCTAACATTTGTGCGACAAGTAAATGGGCTGAATGAGATCATCAGTCAGAGATCGAGGACAATATCCTTGGGCAATGACCACGTATTGCAGCTAAATCCCTGAGACCTTTAGCAAGAGTTTAGTGACACGATAAATAATTATAGTAGCAAAAGCTGCATTCCCTCAATAGCATCAATGCGCACCTTAGAAATCACACAAAAAAAAAAATCAAAAATACCCAAAGAATCAAACAAACCGGGGCGGTAACCAAATCGGCACAGAACCAACTGATGGGGAAAGGACCTGCATAGGAACCATATCAGAGATGGGGACACAAACACACACAGGAACCAAACTAATGGGGAGGAGGAGGGGGGAGGGACACCTAAACCTGGATTGGGATTAAATGGACAATGGGGAAGAGGGTTACAGAGATCACATTGACAATTGACTTGGGGCAACTTTGAATTGAACATTTTAAATAAAGTTAGTACTTTTGAAATTCTGAAAGATATGTTTCATGGTGGTTCGGGGTCTTCTCACAACCCTGGAAGTGAGCCCGTGATCACCAACCAATAGCAGTGTGTGCTTTTTTAATTAAAAAAAAAAAGACGATATCTTGGTGCAATTTCTAAAATAATTTCAGTAAATTTGTAGTAAACTTCTGTTGCCAGCAAAAATGGCCAGCCAGCATAGCAGCACTTTCACGTCAATGTACACATGTTTCAGCAGTCAGACCGGTAAACTAATAGAGGAGGGAGAGACAGTGACAGAGACAGAGACACAGAAAGACAGAAAGAGAGAGAGAGACAGAGACAGAGAGACAGAGAGAGAGAGACAGAGAGAGAGACAGACAGAGAGAGAGAGAGCGAGAGAGAGAGGAACAGAGAGAGAAAGAGAGAGAGATAGAGCGCACTCCAAGGGTTTGAACCAACCACAGGCTGGGTACCAGGCATGGAACTAGTGCCATGTCAAGCCATGTTTAAACAGCTCTATACAATGAAGTTTAAAAGCAAAGACTGAAATTTTAGTTTATAACAACATTAGAACACAGCTCCCACCATTCATATTTAACTGGCAGACAGAACATTTCGGCTGCGCCAGATAGTGTCAGATTTACCAATCCATCCCTTCCTCCTTTTAAGATAAATGAAACAATTAATTTGCCAATCGGATCTCAATTTAATTTTATGTTAGAACTAGTCGCCACAGGAAGTTTCAGGGCCGGAAATGTGACCATGAGTGGGGCTGACTGCTGCTTATGAAATAAAACCAGGCAGGAAATGGCATTTCGATTTAAAAGTGCACATGGAAGCGACTCGCTTACTGTCAAGGACTTTCAAAAGTGGCTAAAAACCATAAGGTATTTATTAATATAAAGTGCAACTTATCAGCCATGATCTTATTGAATGGCGGAGCAGGCTCGAGGGGCCATATGGCCTACTCCTGCTCCTATTTCTTATATAAAATAAAAATGTTCTTGGATCCTTGGAGAGAATGGGAAATATCAGAGTAACCTTCTACTCATCAACTAGTTTATATAAAGTGCAAAGTTATCAATAGTGTGTTGAGGATAGACCTTCATCCCACACACACAGACATCATTAATATTTGATTTTTTTGGGATAAAATACAATACATGGTAATACGGTCACAAGATGTAAAATCTTACTTTGTTTTAAAACAAAGGCGAAAGGTCAAGTCCCAGGGTGCATTACACCAGCAAACATTCAAAAGAGAGAAAAGGGAAAGGAGGGGACACCAAGCTTGGGTTATAAAAGCTTGTCCAAGTGTAGGAAGTGAGGACTAAGGGAGACGAGGAGCTCCACAGGCTTCAGTTCCTGAGGAAGAATAAGGTAAGAGTAGGAGATGGCTCTCTGCAATGTTCCCTTTAAGCTGCGGGGCCAGCTCACTGGCTTTTAAATGGGATACGTTGCGCTTGCGCGGTATTCTGAATGGGCCACTCCCCCGAAAAAAAATTAAAGGGAACATTGGTTCTATGAATCTTGATTTCAACACAGTGAGGATGAAGAGCGGAAGTGTGTGTAGGATGAGATATCTGCAACTTAGGGGGAACAAGACTGGAAAGTTCAAAGGGGTACTGACTAAAACAGTAACATATTAAAGTCCAAACCATTTGGCATAATTAAGTTTTGCTGCTCCCTGACCCTACATGATAATAAAATGTGATGGGGGTCTGTGGTTCAATTTTTAAGATCCTGATGATCGAAATCAAATTGTTAATTTTTTAACAAATATTTTCTAATAGTATCCGCACAAATTTCAGGATAAGACCTCTTTGATTTTATCTTGACGCTGGATGTCATACAAGACATGGCAATGTATTTCAGGTCAAATTTGCATTATGCATTTTCAAACTTTGTATTTACAGGTAACCTATTGTTCAGCTTCCCATTTCTCCCTCTCGTACACACCGATTCCCTGCTGGGATACAGGATATGATCTCTTTGCTATCTTGTTCAAGTGGTCATTTCCCATCCATCAAGCTAGACAGCGAGTATTGGCAGGTCATTCAACTGTGGAAAGCATCACAACAAAGCCTGATCGTGTCCTCGCCCAATGTCTGCGGGCAGGTTTCCACAGGGGTTGGCGATCAGGAACTTGGCTGATTTCTTCTCCCTTCCTCATCCCAGGAATGTTGTAGCCACGTCAGCGCAGACCACGAATCAAATCTCGGCCTCTCCTGTTCTGCATGACCCAGTACCAGACTAGACAATCAGGGAGCTATGCCCTTCCATCTTTAAACTGCATTTTGCATATAGTGACTTTCTATAGTTAGCAATCCCGATTCAATAAAAGACTAAATATAAACCATAGCTAACTAAAGTCATCACTGTATGGCCTAGAATAACAATCTTGTACAGGCAGCTCCCACCTGCCCGGCGCGAGTTTCTACGGTTTCACTGGGTTGGAACAGATATGAATGGTTGGTAATTTCTGGATGCCACATCCCCAGACTGCACGGTCTTTCAAAGTGGGATTTGAAGCAACACCTCAGTCTCCCCCAAGCACCACTGATCCATATTACTGACTGGCATCAAGATACAAACAGGTAGAGTGCCAGCCTCCAATGGACCAGTTCTTCCACATAGACAGTGGTGGCAGCTAAGCGGACAAACCAATTTGAGAGCGCCAGTCCTAAATGAGGACTTGGAATGGTGTGATTAGATGCATTTTGTGCCCAGTCTGTCCTTATATTTCTGTCAGTGGCTTCAGGCATTGACTGATTTCCAATGGTACGGGCATCATGTACCGAACGTTTATCTTCGGTCAGCGGGATGATAATGTTTTTGTGCAATGAGTTCTTACAAGTGAGCTTCGCTCTGGGCGATTCTGTGTCAGGTTAGTTGCCAAATCATGTTTTTTTAAATATAAAGATTAATCGACCTGTTGAAATCCAACAGCAGCCGAGATAGGTCTCGCTTCAAAAGAGTTTTCTAAAATAAACCAGGTTTTCCTGTTGAACCTGGCGGAAGTAGTTTCCTTTTTTGTAAAGTTCATTTTTAAAAATATAAACCTGTCATTCTGCCTCACTGGTCAACAGCTCGGTGTCCTTTTGCAGCAACTAATGGTTTTCTTTCCTCAGCGTTCTGCTCCCGATATTTGAAAAACTGAAACAAAATCTGCACAGGTTTTATTAAGGAGCAGTAAACTGCTTTTTGCTGAATGTTTGTGTTCAAGATAAATCATGTTGGTACTCAGGATCATCACTAGGCACAACGGGGACAAGATCCAGTGTAAAGGTCCCTCTACCTGACCCCAATACAATCTCGGAAAGCTCCTCCTCCCTCACCTCCGTTTCACCAACAGGACTTTTCCTTCCACACTAGTCATCCCAGCAGCTCTGGTGTTTGCCAATTTAATGCCAAATATTCCTCTCTCAAACACCAAAAAAACACACTTTTTTTTCCGTTCCAGGATGTGGGCATCGCTGGCAAGGCCCATCTTTATTGTCCATCCCCAATTGCCCTTACTGCCTTCTTGACCCGCTGCAGTCATTCAATCATAAGATTGTGAATCTTATCCACAAAATGGATGCTAAGCTTGCCGACAAAATCGTCACTGTATTTCAAAGTAATTCATTCTATCTGAAGCACTCAGAGATTCCCGAGAGATGTGATAAGGTAACTATGGGTAATTTTGACCAGTACGCACATACCCATTAGAAACAAGATTGAACCAGCGAACACATTCATATTGGATCTTTCCTACATTACAACCTGACTACACTTCAAAATTGGCTGTAAAGCACTTTGGGACGTCCGGTGGTCGTAAAAGGCGCTATATAAATCCAAGTCTTTCTTTTAGAACGGTGGCTACACTTCAAAAGTACTTCATTGGTTGCAAAGCGCTTTGGGACGTTCTGAAGTGGTGAAAGGTGCTATAAAAATGCAAGTTCTTCTCTCTTTCTTTACAACCCACAGGAGAGACTTTCATCCCGTCAGCCCAGGCTGAATTTCAGCCCAACCCCAGTCTTCACTCTTACAGAATACTCCAACAGCCTGTGCACCAGTACCAAAGAACACTTAACTCAAAGCAAAGGTTCTCCCATCTCAAAGTACTGCCCCGTCACCACACACTACACCCAGCTAACCTGCTCACGTGTGCACAAAGCTGACCTGAGATAACCACTAATTCCTCCCTTTTTCTTGAAGTGAGTCAGTGTTGATTGAGGCTATGCATTCGCGTGAGGAAAGCCTCCCCTTACCCAGGGACATTCAGCTAATGTTTTTTTTCTTAAAAATTCCAATAGCAACAAGTACAACTCAATAAAGGAAATACTTTGGTTGCTCTGGTAATGTCGAGGGATCCACCATAACTTCAACTGACAGGGGACAGAACATCCCACACAACAGTCTTACAGATCTGATCTCTCTCTCTCTCTCTCTCTCTCTAAAATAGCTCAGCTATTCAGCCTCAAATGGACAGCTCCAGAGGACACAGACATCATCCATTTCAGACTCTAGCAGTGCCCTGCTCTATAGATATCTCCCGAGAGCTCATTAATGCTGCTTCTAGATTGACCAGATGCCTCCTTTAATGGGATACAATGGGCCCAATCTTCCCTCCTCCCACCAACTATGAATGACGAGCTCACCATATGGGAAAGAAGTAGAATGAGCTACCGGGAGCTCCATGATGAATTTGAGCTGCCAACAGGTAGCCTGCTTGTTGAGAGATGTGCCAGTTAGTCCTGCATTTTGCTTGTCTTCTGTTATCCCATTTGGATTGGAAAGCACTAAAATGTCAGTGTGTTCAATGGGAAGAGGACAATTATGCATTTCGCATGTACATATACACACATTATTTTCCATTTGTTCACAGTGGCACACTCCTTCCACCCCACCCCAAAGCACAAGGGGGGAGCAGAAGCTGGGCATGGCCCCATGCCCTTCATCACCATTTACTTCCCCCTTCCCTTTGTCATATATTTCCCTCTTCGATAGCCATCCAGACACCCCCTTTTCACAGCCATCCATTTGCCCCCTTCGTCATTCATTTCTCTGTTTGCCTGCTTTCATTTCCATCTATTTCCCCTTTCACGTGCCATCGATTCCTTGCTGCGTGCTCAGTCCCTCTCCTACCCAACACTGGCTGTTACTGGGAGAGCACCTGCCCATTGTACACAGAGGCTGCAATCCCTGCTATTCGTGCTGGGAGTCCAGGCGGAGCTGATTTTTCTCAGCAAACGGGCTCAGTGCCCAGCAACGTCAGCATGAAACATTTCACCGTCTCTTGCCTCCCTCAGCTGAATGTTCCATTACTGCACTAGGTGCAGCTCGAGGTCAGAGGCTTGTGCAGGAGACCCACACTGCTCATGCCATATCCAGACTCGTTTTATCCCTTTACTTTTCTCTTCTCCTTTCCTGAAGGGACTTTCTAGGGTTTGGTTTAATGAGTAAGCCGCCCTTCTGTCCCTCACTCAGGTGCCCATTCTTCATGTCTGAACCTAGATAGCGAGTATCAGATTATTCGCATCACAGCCACGCCCAATCCTGTCTTCATCCCTCCTCCATACATATGTAGCTTCCAGTAGGAGTCACTGGATAGTCATCAGCATCAGCACAAGCCCAGGGGGCACGGAGGCCATGTGTGGCACCATTGCTGCCACTCAGCCAGCTCGGCAGAAACTAGAAATCAAAGCTGGGCCTTTCAGGCCTCTACGCCATCAGTGGAGCCCTCTAAGAAGACCAGCTTCGGAACATCTGGCAACAGGGCACAACTGGAGGAGCCAGAGGATTCTTTGACGAGGAAAAGGATACAGCAGCATCGAGTGCCATGGTTCCCAAGCTGCCTACCAACCAGGGAAGGTGATGCACTATGTAGTTACCCTCGCTTTGCCCATTCTTTGGGACCTTCACCAGCACACTTAGGCCATACGTAAGATTCCCTAGAATCATCAGGGCAAAAAGGAAAATGGAGATTCCTTCTGTGGATTTCCTACTGATCTGAGAAGAAAAAGGTATAAAGTTTTTTTTTTTTTAAAAAGAAAATACAAATAACAGCACAAGAAATTCTCCCTCTCCCTCCGCGCCCGAATTTTGCTGTGTTTTTGGGTGCTCTACAGGGGGTGGATTAACCAGGGGACGGATGGGGCTGCAGCCCCAGGCCCACCAAAGAACAGAGGCCCACCAAATAAGTGTAAGAAAAAAAATATAAGGCCTCCCAAATAGGCTGACTAAATAGACAATAAGAGGAGAAATAAGACCTTTATACACTAATGTACCTATATACAGAACAGAATGTATACTAGCTTGTTTTATTTCACATGTTATTGAGAGAAATTTGCATATATCTATAGGAATCTAGTATTGCAATGTTACCAGAACCAGAATATATATCTACTTGATACAGAATATATGCTTTCATTGCTGAATATACTGGCTTATGTTTTCATACTCAGAATCATGTACATAATGTAATGAACATGAACAAACATAACTATGGGCCCATTTGGATCAGTTGGCCCCAGGCCCATCAGGCCCTTAATCTGACGCGGGTGCTCTATAGGGCTTCAGTACTGCACAGTATGCTGCAATCACCTTGATAACCTGGAACACTTACGTTTTTGTATAACTGAGGCAACCTGGATGCCAGGTAGAACACAGACGAAAAGGAGCCAATTGTAAATCCAATGATCTCCTCGGTGGTAAACTGCTGCAAATTACAAAACAACAGGTTCAATACAAAACAAATAAAAGGAGAATGATGATTACAAATGCTTATAGAACAGCAGCTAAGCTCTTGTTTTCTGCAATTGAATTCTGAGATTTCGAGTGAACTGGAATTGGGAGGAGGAGGCGAGGCAGAGTGTGTTATACACCTGCTGAACAGTTGGTTTTATCTTACTAAAATAAAAATGTTAAAAGTGGTGGAAATATAAAACAGCGGGTTAGTAGATTGGGGTTACACTGACTGACATATTTTGTGAGGGAGTATAAGCAGAGGAAATATACACTAAGTATATATTTTTAAATGAACAAAGGGGCAGAGAGAGAATAGGAGTTCAGCTGTACAAATTTTTAGAGTTTTTTCCCCCAGTTGATAAAGCCATTATAAAAGCTCACTAAATCCTTGTCTTTAGAAATAGAGCAATGGAGTTAAAACCCCCCAGAGGGAACACTAAACCTGTAGAAATCATTGATAGGTCAGTTCAAATAATATGTTCAGTTTTGGGTGTCTTGCTTTAGGAAGGCTACCAAGATGATGGAGAGGATGCAGAAGAGATTCACTTGGATGACAGCATGCATGAGATAGGTTCAGTTATGAGGACTGTCATTAGAGCAGAGAAGGTTATGAGAAGATGTGAAAGAGGTGTTCAAAATGGAGAGGTTTTGATAACTGAAAGCTCTTGAGAGTTATCATCATCATTGGCAGTCCCTCGGAATCGAGGAAGACTTGCTTCCACTCCTGAAGTGAGTTCTTTGGTGGCTGAACAGTCCAATACGAGAGCCACAGACTCTGTCACAGGTGGGACACATAGTCGTTGAGGGAAGGGGTGGGTGGGATTGGTTTGCCGCACGCTCTTTCCGCTGTCTGCGCTTGATTTGGCGGGTTGTCCAGTTTGCTGCTTTTGTGGCAGGAGGTTTGCAAGTTGCAGTTCTTAGCAATTTTGACTCATTGGTGGATAAATCCTTAATCAGAACACCAAGGCCTGTTCCGATCAGCAGCCTCAAATATATGGGAACAGGAAAACGTCATACAGCTGGCTGAGACTCCATGATACACACCTAAGCGGTTCATGCTCATGAAGACAAAACACCTGGATATCTTTACCTTAAGGGTTTGTGTGGAATGAGGTACACTAGCGTGGACTGGGGCAGACAATATCTTTTGTGTAGAAGGCGATGGTTAAGTTGGAACTGACCTGGTCACCAGACGAAGAATGCACAGCCAACAGAGAACGCCTACCCAACCTCGGCATTTCTCTAATCGGAGACCCAAAATCGTTGCCCGGTACCAAGGAGACAGTCACTCCAATCATCATAAACACAACGATGGCATTGATTGCAGTCGAGTCTGTAAGAAAACACAGCTTTTGATTCTTTGCGACTCTGAAACATTTTAGTTCTTTGAAGAAATTTGCAGTATTTGCTCATTGAACAGTGGTAGCTAGTATAAAATAAAAACAGAAAAAGCTGGAAATACTCAGCAGGTCAGGCAGCGTCTGTGGAGCGCGAAACAGTGTTAACGTTTCGTCAGAACTGGAAAACGTTAAGATGGTAATCGTTTTTAAGCAAGTACAGAGGCAGGGGAAGGGTGGAGGGTCGAAAGAACAAAAGGGAAGGGCTGTGATAGGGTAGAAGGCAGGAGTGATTAAATGACAAAAAGGATGATGGCGCAAGGCAAAAAGGGGTGGTAATGGGACAAGTAAAGAAACGGAAAATGGGTCTAGAGGAACTGTAAATGGCGACAGCAAAATCAATACCATTAGCTGTGGTTATGATCTGAAATTGTTGAACTCGATGTTGGTTGTAAGGTACCCAATCAAGAGATGAGCTGCTGTTCTTCGTGCTACATTAGAACAGTGTAGGAGACCGAGGACAGAGCGATCAGAGTGTCCGTGGCGGAGGGGAATTAAAATGGCAAGCGACCGGAAGCTCAGGGTCACGCTTGCAGACTGAACGAAGGTGTTCAATAAAGCCAACACCCAACCTACGTTCGGTCTTCCCAAGGTAGAGGCCACCACATCGTGAGAAGCACTCCCACCTTGACCTCTCCGTCCTCGGCCTCCTGCACTGTTTTCATGAAGCGCAACAGAAGCTCGGCAAACAGCACCTTGTCTTTCGATCGGAAGGGTTGGTGGGAGATCGTGGCTCATGGCGGGGGGGGGGCGGGTGGGAGCAGGTATGTGGAGAGGCACTTAAAACATACTTATCTGCTGGATCCAGGTCCAGCAGTCCTCGCCCCCCCCCCCCCTTTAGCTGGTGGATTTCCCCGAGGCCCAGAAAGCCTGGCCAACCAGGGTGAAATTTGAAATGGAGATTGGTTAACCCCTCCCCGCCCCATCCCATCCCGCCTCCATTAAAACTGGAAGTGGGCGGGTTGGAGTCGGGTTTTTAATATTTTTACATCCCATCCAACCCAAAATCACCCGTTTTTGGGGTGTTAAAATTCCCACTATGTCTCTGCCAGATCACTAGCCATGAATTTGGCCAGCAAATTTAAAATTATAGACACTTCTTCCAAAGGACACCCCAACCCAACACCCATTGGTGCACTCATTTTTGGCAGGGAGTCTAGGAGTATACTTTTCTGGAAAAGTTTGAATTTTAACATTGAAATGGTACATTCTGGTTAACTATTGACACTTCCCCCCCCCCCCCACCCCCCACCGCCCTAATAATTGACAATAAAAGCTAGGAAATTTTCAAGAGACCATCTAGTCCATCATTTCCCCAACAGATACCTCTCGTCACTCTGCGATCTCCTCTTTACAGAGACGATCACCTCCCTCTAAACATCACACTCCCTCCCCAACTACATTAACAAGGGTAGTCACTCTGACCCATTTCTGCCAATTAACAAGGGGTCTCCCCACACTCTGATCACCGTCCCAATTAACAGTGGCCAGGCCACTCTCCTTCTCCCCCATCGCCCCATCCCCTGCGCTATTTCTGCTCCAGTAGCGAAATGCTGCTCCGAGCAGCAATTCTCACGATAACTTTACATGATCCAACAGCAGGAGCTCAGAGAGTAACAAGTCACAATGACAAGTGAAGTAGGGAACAAAGCTAATTTTTGGCACTATGGCTACTTAAAAGTGCGCACACATTGTCTACGCTTGGCTGCATCCATGCCAATAGCAACTGTGTTGTTTGGCATGAAAATGACACAAGATTTGCATACTTTTTGGAAAGTAGACATAATACAGGGTGGGGTGAATGGTACATCCCAGGCCAAGGAGGAGCAAATAAAAATCAACCAAGCTTCGAGCTTCTGATCACCATCTAATGATTCCCTCTGGGGGCGTGCATGCGAGGGTAGGATCAGACTCCGCTATGATGCCCCCCGAACGAATACCCTACCAACACGTTTTGCTTAGGCTCAAGCATGAAGCATGGGTAGTTTGGTGGGGTACCAGAGCACTGCCATCATCTGTGGAACTGTATTGCAGCAATAGGCAGGAGAGGAAATGGAAGCTGCTTTATTGGCAGTAGTTTTCCCAACCAAACTCGAGACCCAATTCTATATCCAATAGGGCTGCAATGGAGGGAACATGTCGTCAAATAACATATCAGATTTTAACTTGTAAAATCCAAAAATTCAATACTGGGCCCAGTGAAAGGATGACAAGTGCAGCTACCACACCAATGCACAAACGCGATGGGCTGAATGGCCTCCTTCTGCGTTGTATCATCCTATGAATGCGCGTACTGTGTCTGCCTGACTGCACCCAAACCATGAGAAACTATATCTATGGAAGCGAGAAAGAAATAAAGAAAAACTTGCATTTATATAGCGCCTTTCACGACCACCAGACATGTCAAAGGGCTTTACAACCAATGAAATACTTTTGGAGCGTAGTCACTGTTGTAATGTGGGAAATGCACCATGAAAAGTACATGAAAAATCACTCAAGACTTGGCATACTTCTTGGGAAGATAGGCATGAGAGACAGAGATTCTGGCACAAGGCGTCAAAGAGCACCTCTAAATACTAGTTAGCAAAGAGTCACTCACGTTGTCTGGGCCGATTCTTCAGCTTATAATAAGTAAACAGTGAGACCATTACCAGGTCCACCATGACATAATACACAGCGGTGTAAGTCTGAAAGAGCAAGCAAAAGAGGTAGCACTATTACAGGCAACAACTAATTAAGATAACTCACTTCACTAAAAAAAAGCTATCAGATAAAATCTGTAATGGTCAGACTCAAGGGTAGTGCTGGTGTCTGGTTGGAAATTGAATCAAAACTGACCCATTGCCTCAGTGTGTAAAATACTGGTAGTGGGTTATTGAGCTACACGGAATAGATGATCTAGGTTCCACCCCTGGTCTGTGTGGAGTCAGCTGATCTCAGTTTTGGGGGGAGGAGGGAGGAGCAGGCTATATTTGGCCTTCTGGTCTGTATTGTTCAGTTTCATAACAGCCAATAACAGTACTGATCTGGCTGGTTATCTACCAAGTGAGAGGCAGAGACCCATCATCATCATCATCATCAGAGGCGGTCCCTCGAACGAGGATGAATTGCTTCCACAGGAGTTCACAGATGTTTCAATGAAGGACCCGATATTCCAGTCCTGAACTCCAAATGAAGGGGTGGAAGATGCCTATGTGGATTTTAATTAACATGTGGGGTCCATTGCGCATCAGTCACCACACGGGCTTGACAGAGCTAGGCCTTTATGCAGTGGCAAAGGTTAACCAGGACGACTGGAGACCTGCTCTGCTGCACGGACCTAGTGCACGCACATATCGCAGTGTGGGCTGGCCCGTGCTGCCCCTGGGCCCTCGGCTCTTCTGGGCCCCATACCCTCATTTGCCGCACCTCTGCCACGATCTCTTGCTGCTCCTCCGCCACAAACAGACATTCACACATACACAACCAGACACATACACATACACAACAGGACAGGTTCTCAGGCAATCAGCAACTGAGTGGAGGCGATTTGTAACGGCCAGTCACTTTCCCACCAAGAGATCCAGTGTGGCCCTCCAGGTCCCACAATGTAGATCTGGGCCACTGCTGGTGCCCCACCCCTTTCCCCCTCTAGGATCAACTCTCCCTGCACCACCCCCACCCCACCAATCCAGGTGCCCCTCCCCCCAGGATCACATCGCCCTGCCCCCCAGGATCAACTCTCCTTGCCCCCCCCCCCATCCAGGTGCCTCTCCCCCCAGGCTCACATCGCCCTGCTCCCCAGGATCAACTCTCCCTGCCCCCCACCCCCAGCCTGCTGGCCTGTTCGAGCCCCCCCCCGCCCACCCTGGAATCAGCTCTCCTTGCCCCCCCCCCGCTTGTACGTTTGCAAGCTGCGTGTTGGATTCTCACTTGGCAACTATTCCGCCAACAGTCATAACAGGACTGCACTCAAGCGTGCAAAGGTTGCAAGGTTTCCTCGATTCTAAGAAACTTATCTTACCATGACCCCAGAGAAAACAAGATTCAACAAAGTAGAAGATGAGATAAATGAAAAAGTTGTGTTTAGATTATGCCCAGCTGTGGTTTATGATTGTGTGAGTGTGTCTGGTTGTGTGTGTGTGTCTGGTTGTGTGTGTGTGTCTGGTTGTGTGTGTGTGTGTGTGTCTGGTTTTGTGTGTGTGTCTGGTTTTGTGTGTGTGTCTGGTTGTGTGTGCGTGTGAATCTTTCCCTGCACATTCCTCTCTAGTTCCCGCTAATCTCTAACTATGTGCTCTTTATTCTCCCATTGCTCTTGCTGTGATGAATTCAAGACTCATTCCATCATCGCCACTGTAACTCATTCTTTCTCAGGCAGAGACCCATCATGTGGCCAGTAATACAGTGGAATTGGGTCCTATCATTGACACCTCCTACAATGTTATTCTCTCTCTCCCTGGCTGGAACCAATGGAATGCTTTAACATTTAATCTAAAAGGGCCTGGAGAATCCCAAACTAACAGCCCCCGAGAGATTTAATTGCACCAGGTACATTAATCGTTATGATATTTATTCACAATCCCGTAATATCAGCTCAACTAGGATAGTTTAGTGGAGCTACCCCAGTTCCACTCCATGCACACAATATGAATTGGTGCTCAATGCAAAACCAACCTGAGGCAGGTCTTGTGATTCAGGTTGTTTGTTACAGAGCAAAAGTCACCTTGCAGTCACATTCAGTATTGATCCAATCTTCAACTGATAATCTAACTGGGGTATCAAAGAATTCCTTGCATACAATATCAAAGAATTCCTTGCATACAATACCACCGTGGAAATCTAACTGGGGTATCAAAGAATTGCTTGCATACAATACCACTATGGAAGTTTACTGTGTGATGACTGCTTACCTGTAGCGGCAACTGCTGAGCTAGGAAAGCACCAAGAAAATTGCACGCGTCACCTCCAAGCCATCCCAACAGGAACCAGATTGACACAGCTTGGTCCATGTTTCTATTCTTACAGGAATTGTAACACTGCCTAAATTAAAATTAGCTCAAGTTAAAAGCCGTTTCTCAAAACCTATAAAAAGGAAAATTGTAGACACCTCATCCATTGCTACCCCAACGCAACACCCATTTTTGGATGGCGGGGGGGGGGGGGGGGGGGGGGGGAGGATCTGGTAGCACGCTCCCCTGGAAAACTGATCATTTAACATCGAAATGGTACATTCTGATTCACTTCTGACACTTTTCACCTTAATCATTTTTTTTAAACATTGAAAAAAAAGAAATTACATTTGGATTTATCCATTTTCAAGAGACCATCCAGATCATCGTTTTCCCTATGGTTACCTCGAGTCGCTCTTCGCTCCCCTCTTCACAGAGGAAGCTATTCCCCATCAACCACATTAACGGGTTAATTTCTGATCTCCCTTGGTGTTGTTTCGGGGCATAGCTATCTCAGGTACAGAAACTGGGGATTAGACTACCATCTACAAAACCACACACTTACAATTTTAGTTACCAAAAAACAGCAAATAGTTGTTTACACACTAATAAGGAAGTATTTGTTGCAGCGTGAAACTTCCTAAGTTTTTTTGTGGGTGGTGGGGAAAAGAGGAGAATATCAAGAGACTTTTTAAAAAATAAAAATGGCTTTGTTCGATTTTTTTTTTTAAATTGGGCTCGAGCGGACGCAGTGAATGCAGCAAATCCTGTCTGACAGATTTTAAAGAGAATTGGCTCCTAATAAAGTACTCCAGGCACAGGTGATGGTGAACTTTGTTCTTTCAGGTAATTTTTTGTGACATTAGTTAAGGCATAGTCACAAAAAGACACGCATGTCCCATACAGCAGGGCAACATGTGACCAGGAAGTCCAATATACGAGCAATGAAACCATTTTAGCGGGCAGAGAAAACATGCTGAGGCATGTTTGGAATAATTGCTCCTTTAACAGTTAAGCTGTGGATTTTAAATTTCCCATGTATAGGGGTTTTGCTAGAGTAAATAGAGAGAAACGGTTTCAACTGGCAGGCGTGTCAGTAACCAGACAATTCAAAAAGGAGTTAGATGAAGTCCTTACTACTAGGGGGATCAAGGGCTATGGCGAGAAAGCAGGAATGGGGTACTGAAGTTGCATGTTCAGCCATGAACTCATTGAATGGCGGTGCAGGCTAGAAGGGCCGAATGGCCTACTCCTGCACCTATTTTCTATGTTTCTATGCAGATTTAAAGTAACTTGGCAAAAGAACCAGAGGTGAAATGAGGAGAATTTTTTTTATGCAATGAGTTGTTGTGATCTGGAACACACTGCCTGAAAGGGCGGTGGAAACAGATTCAATAGTAACTTTCAAAAGGGAATTGGATAAATACTTGAAAAGGAAAACATTGTAGAGCTATGAAGAAAGAGCAGGGGAATGGGACTAAGTGGAAAGCTCTTTCAAAGATGGGTCAACTGGCCTCCTCCAGTGCTGTGTGATTCTATGATATAGTGGGTCACTGATTACAATATGTTGCAAATAGTAAGCTTATAAACCAGGGTTTGAGGAGGAATTATGAAAACTTGGCAAAGACATCCCAGCCTAGAAAAAAAAATCACATACTGCCAACATTAAGAACCAGGAATGTCCAAATATAACTGATGCCTGTTGCTAAATATTCCTTGGATGATACTGATCCATATGGACTAACAATGTTCCAGATTCAGTCCCAAGTATGTGTTCTTTTTAAATTCATTCTCAGAATTGAAAAAGAGTGGGAGAGCGATAGTGATAGGGGATTCAATCATAAGGGGAATAGATAAGCGTTTCTGCAGCCGCAATCGAGACTCCAGGATGGTATGTTGCCTCCCTGGTGCAAGGGTCAAGGATGTCTCCGAGCGAGTGCAGGACATTCTAAAAAGGGAGGGAGAACAGCCAGTTGTCGTGGTGCACATTGGTACCAACGACATAGGTAAAAAAAAAGGGATGAGGTCCTACGAGACGAATTTAAGGAGCTAGGAGCTAAATTAAAAAGTAGGACCTCAAAAGTAGTAATCTCGGGATTGCTACCAGTGCCACGTGCTAGTCAGAGTAGGAATCGCAGATGAATACGTGGCTTGAGCAGTGGTGCAGCAGGGAGGGATTCAAATTTGTGGGGCATTGGAACAGGTTCTGGGGGAGGTGGGACCAGTACAAACTGGATGGTCTGCACTTGGGCAGGACCGGAACCAATGTCCTAGGGGGAGTGTTTGCTAGTGCTGTTGGGGAGGAGTTAAACTAATATGGCAGGGGGATGGGAACCAATACAGGGAGACAGAAACAAAAGACAGAAAAGAGATGAGTAAAAGTGGAGGGCAGAGAAACCAAAGGCAAGAAACAAAAAGGGCCACTGAATATAAAAGGGCTGCAGGAAGGGTCAAAACTAAAAATCATGGTTTAAAAACTAGGATGAAAACACTCTACCTAAATGCACGCAGCATTCGAAATAAAGTAAATGAGTTGACGGCACAAATCATTACAAATGGGTATGATTTGGTGGCCATTACAGAAACATGGTTGCAAGGTGGCCAAGACTGGGAATTAAACATACAGGGGTATCTGACGATTCAGAAAGATAGGCAAGAAGGGAAAGGAGGTGGGGTAGCTCTGTTAATAAAAGATGATAGGGCAGTTGTGAGGGATGATATTGGCTCCAATGAACAAAATGTTGAATCATTGTGGGTGGAGATTAGAGATAGTAAGGGGAAAAAGTCACTGGTCGGCGTAGTTTATAGGCCCCCAAATAATAACTTCACGGTGGGGCGGGCAATAATCAAGGGAATAATGGAGGCATGTGAAAAAGGAACGGCAGTAGTCATGGGGGATTTTAACCTACATATCGATTGGTCAAATCAAATCGCACGGGGTAGCCTGGAGGAGGAATTCATAGAATGCATACGGGATTGTTTCTTAGAACAGTATGTAACAGAACCTACAAGGGAGCAAGCCATCTTAGATCTGGTCCTGTGTAATGAGACAGGAAAAATAAACGATCTCCTAGTAAAAGATCCTCTCGGAATGAGTGATCACAATATGGTTGAATTTGTAATACAGATTGAGGATGAGGAAGTTGTGTCAGAAACGAGCGTACAAAGGGGACTACAGTGGGATGAGGGCAGAGTTGGCTAAAGTAGACTGGAAACACAGACTAAACGGTGGCACAATTGAGGAACAGTGGAGGACTTTTAAGGAGCTCTTTCATAGTGCGCAACAAAAATATATTCCAGTGAAAAAGAAGGGCGGCAAGAGAAGGGATAACCAGCCGTGGATTACCAAGGAAATAAAGGAAAGTATCAAATCAAAGACCAATGCGTGCAAGGTGGCCAAGGTTAGTGGGAAACTAGAGAATTGGGAAAATTTTAAGCAACAGCAAAGAATGACTAAAAAAGCAATAAAGAAAGGGAAGATAGATAACGAAGGTAAACTTGCGCAAAACATAAAAACAGATAGTAAAAGCTTTTACAGATATATAAAAGAGTGACTAAAGTAAATGTTGGTCCCTTAGAAAATGAAAAGGGGGATTTAATAATGGGAAATGTGGAAATGGCTGAGACCTTAAACAATTATTTTGCTTCGGTCTTCACAGTGGAAGACACAAAAACCATGCCAAAATTTGCAGGCCACAGGAATGTGGGAAGGGAGGACCTTGAGACAATCACTATCACTAGGGGGGTAGTGCTGGACAGGCTAATGGAACTGAAGGTAGACAAGTCCCCTGGTCCTGATGAAATGCATCCCAGGGTATTAAAAGAGATGGCGGAAGTTATAGCAGATGCATTCGTTATAATCTACCAAAATTCTCTGGACTCTGGGGAGGTACCAGCGGATTGGAAAGCAGCTAATGTAACGCCGCTGTTTAAAAAAGGGGGCAGGCAAAAGGCAGGTAACTATAGGCCGGTTCGTTTAACATCTGTAGTGGGGAAAATGCTTGAAACTATCATTAAGGAAGAAATAGCGGGACATCTAAATAGGAATAGTGCAATCAAGCAGACGCAGCATGGATTCACGAAAGGGAAATCATGTTTAACTAACTTACTGGAATTCTTTGAGGATATAACGAGCATAGTGGATAGAGGTGTACCGATGGATGTGGTGTATTTAGATTTCCAAAAGGCATTCGATAAGGTGCCACACAAAAGGTTACTGCAGAAGATAAAGGTACGCGGAGTCAGAGGAAATGTATTAGCATAGATAGAGAATTGGCTGGCGAACAGAAAGCAGAGAGTCGGGATAAATGGGTCCTTTTCCGGTTGGAAATCAGTGGTTAGTGGTGTGCCACAGGGATCAGTGCTGGGACCACAACTGTTTACAATATACATAGATGACCTAGAAGAGGGGACAGAGTGTAGTGCAACAAAATTTGCAGATGACACTAAGATTAGTGGGAAAGCGGGTTGTGTAGAGGATTCAGAGAGGCTGCAAGGAGATTTGGATAGGTTAAGCGAATGGGCTAAGGTTTGGCAGATGGAATACAATGTCGGAAAGTGTGAGGTCATCCACCTTGGGAAAAAAAAACAGTAAAAGGCAATATTATTTGAATGGGGAGAAATTACAACATGCTGTGGTGCAGAGGGACCTGGGGGTCCTTGTGCATGAATCCCAAAAGGTTAGTTTGCAAGTGCAGCAGGTAATCAGGAAGGCGAATGGAATGTTGGCCTTCATTGCGAGAGGGATGGAGTGCAAAAGCAGGGAGGTCTTGCTGCAACTGTATAAGGTATTGGTAAGGCCGCACCTGGAGTACTGCGTGCAGTTTTGGTCACCTTACTTAAGGAAGGATATACTAGCTTTGGAGGGGGTACAGAGATGATTCACTAGGCTGATTCCAGAAATGAGGGGGGTACCTTATGATGATAAATTGAGTAGACTGGGTCTTTACTCGGAGTTCAGAAGGATGAGGGTTGATCTTATGGAAACATTTAAAATCATGAAAGGGATAGACACGATAGAGGCAGAGAGGTTGTTTCCATTGGTAGGGGAGACTAGAACTAGGGGCACAGCCTCAAAATACGGAGGAGCCAATTTAAAACCGAGTTGAGAAAGAATTTCTTCTTCCAGAGGGTTGTGAATCTGTGGAATTCTCTGCCCAAGGAAGCAGTTGAGACTAGCTCATTGAATGTTTTCAAGTCAAAGATAGATAGATTTTTAACCAATAAGGGAATTAAGGGTTACGGGGAGAGGGCGGGTAAGTGGAGCTGAGTCCACGACCAGATCAGCCATGATCTTATTGAATGGCGGAGCAGGCTCGAGGGGCTAGATGGCCTACTCCTGTTCCTAATTCTTATGTTATGATGTTCTTAATTGGGGCATCGCTGTCAAGGACAGCATTTATTGCCTATCCTTACTTGCCACCTTCTTCCTGAAACACTGCAGAGGTTTGATACAGTGAGTCAACCACATTGGTGTAGGCCAGGCCAGGTAAGGACTGCAGATTTTCTCCCTAAAAGGACATTCACGAACAGTTGGGTTTTTACGACAAACCAACAGTCACTTTTACTGATACCAGCTTTTAGTTTTCTGGCTCTTTAAGCCTTGTATTTGGAAGCAGAAGAAAAAGTGCAAGGGCTCCTGCTCCCGACCGCTATCCAGTCCATGCGAGTAAACACTGAGCGAGGGCAGGATCAGGAACAACTGTGATTGTCCCCAGGGTTGAATACCCTGTCTGATGCGTATTATCTAGGCTCACACATGAAGAATGGCCACTTGGGCAAGGTGCTGGTGACCAACTGGTAGCTGTGGAACCTAGAGTGAACATTTTCAGGAGGGAAGAGAGATTTGCAAGGGAAAAGTTGCAAACACAGACAAGTAGGCAACGAGACTTTGTGGTGGAAATAACAGGGGAAACTGACAGTACAAATGAACTGAAACTTACAATACATATATCGATGCAAGTTAAAGTATACTTTATTTCCTCATTCTGGTTAGTGACTTAGCTTTTGCTAAACTAACCACACATCAATGTTGCTGAAGCAATAATTTGCATTTCTCTATTTTATCTCCAAAAGCTATAGAATGAGTCAGATGTTTTTACTTACTGAGTTATGGACTGAGCTAAATGAGTATGTGTTCGCATTCTACTTTATAGGTACAGGAGAAGGCCATTCAGCTCCTCGAGCCTGTTCCACCATTCAATGAGATCCAGGCTGATCTGTGACCTAACTCCATATAGCTGCCTTTGTCCCATATTCCTTAATACCTTTGGTTAACATAACAGAGAAATGCAAATTATTACTTCAGCAACATTGATGTGTGGTTAGTTTAGCAAAAGCTAAGTCACTAACGATAATCAATAGATCCCCGTTTCAGCCCAACACTGAACATTTACGGATATGTCGCAAAGTTGAAGGTTAAAGGATGATTTGATTGAAACTTAAGATATTAAGGGGAACAGATAGGATAGAGAGAAATTGGGAAGACTAGGACTGTAGGGGGGTGGGGGTTTGGGGGGGGGGGGGGGGAAGGACATAGACTAAAAATTACAGCCAGGCCTTTCAGGAGTGAAGTTCGGAAACACTTCTACACAAGTTTGGAACCCTCTTCTGCAAACGGCAATTGATGCTAGGCCATTTGTTAATTTTAAATCTGAGATTGATAGATTTATGTTAACCAAAGGTATTAAGGAATATGGGACAAAGAATATGGAGTTAGGTCACAAATCAGCCTGGATCTCAATGAATGGTGGAACAGGCTCGAGGGGCTGAATGGCCTTCTCCTGTACCTATAAAGTAGAATGCGAAAACATACTCATTTAGCTCAGTCCATAACTCAGTAAGTAAATACATCATGTGCTCTGCTACCATGTCATACAGACCAGGAAGATTGCAGATTGATCTGTGCTGAGTTTCTCGATCTCAGTCAGGGCAACATTCAGTGTCTATAATTGGCCTTGGGATAATTGGGTTGTCAGCCACATCAAAGAACGGGAGATAGTTGGATCTCTAAAAACAAAAGCTGAATGAGGGCTGATGGCTAGGCTTACTTTGCCAATAAACAGCTGAGTTCAATCCCTTCAGATGGGAAGGACAAAAAAAATGGTGAAAAAATAAGAAACTCACAAAATGTAGGTGTGCTGTCTGTCAAGTTGCCTTGTATCATTTGATCCCAGACAATGTTCTTCAACCAAGAGAGGTCTAAACGCAGAACATCACCGAGAGCAAAGTCAGACCTTTTGTTCTTATTCAGGGACAAACACCTTCTGTCAAAAGCAGATCAGAGTATTTGGAATGGGAAGTGGGATGAGGCGAAATGCCGGCTCGACCTGCTGTTTTATTTCAAATTTCCGGCTTTTCCTCATTATAGCTCAAGTACGTCTGACTTTTCAAAATCCGATTCAGGATACCATAGAAATATGCATGTCACTGAAAATATTCATACATATAATTTCCAGTGATCGAGGTAGCTCAACGCTTAGCGGATGGGCTGCATTATCAGTGGTAAAAGGAGTTCAGTAAATTGCACTTACGGGAAAGTAGACACCATGAAACAGACGACGGAGAATAACCCCAGCGCAACACTTGCCATGTCCCTGCCGTCTTCGGTGCACACTTGGAGAATATTCCAAACGACCCGGGACCCGTTCGGACAATCGATGGTAAAATTTCCCATGAAGTACAACGGAGCGTGGCTGAAGCCCGGCATGGTTTACTCACTGTTGTTGGAAGGGGTCTGTGTGCAACCTGGCTTTCGGAGACAACAGCCCAGTTAACGCTGGAGAGGACAGAAACAGATTGAAAGCAATCAGGAAACACAAACAAGTTAAACAAGAAACCAAATACATTAACGAACGCCAAGACTTGGCAGCAGACGAGGGTCTGTGTTGTGAGCGGCACTTTGGTGAAGGGACAGAACGAAAAGCAATCCCTCAATGAGAGCCAATTTTCTGAGAAAGCTGACGTGTGTCAGAACAAGAGGTGGCTGTGACATGGAAAATGCAGAAGCTGTTCGCTACACAAATCATTAACCTGCCTATTCTCTCCAGCAATGGTTGGCTTTGTACTGAGCTGGTTCCGGCTACTTTGATAATAGTAAAAATAGCAAAATATTTGCATTTGATCAGATTGATCGGCTTCCGATGCAAATCGACAATAGCAGCAGAAAAAAAGTCTCGCTGGACAGCATCAGCACACTCTCTCCCTGGTTTTATTTGTGCCTCCAATACTGAGAATCAAGACACGGATCCCCATTGAATGAGCGGATGCCACGATCAAGTAAAGAAGCTCTTTACCCCTCCAAAACTCCCTGATGTTGACATCACAGGTAGCAGGGTCTCAGGAATTCAGGGTCAGCTGACAAGGCAGATCACGTGAGCGACGTAACGCCATCGGGAGATAATGATTGGAGGAGGTTTCCAACGTCATTGATGTGCTCATGGGTTGGGCTGGAGGAAGCATGACTCATTTTAAAACCAATCGACAATGCTGTTTTTGAGAGCCTGGAGTGAGTGAGCAGATGGGTTTCAGGAAACAAACAAAAAACCCTCTCAAATGCATGCACAGTGCACAAAAGGTCAAAGTCAATTTTCATGATATTAATTCCTGATGCCAGAAACAAAGTTTGCAATAGATTTAAACCACTGCATTTTGCGCTGTCCATCACAAATCAATTTTCCTCAGTGCTCTGCCCCCAACTCCTACTCATTCCGAACAGGTAAAAGTAGGGCGACCATACGACCCCGATTTCCGGGGACAGTCCCCGGATGAGGTATCATGTCCCCTGGCAAACAATGTCCTCGGAAGTGTTCACGGTTCACAAAACTTATTCCCCAATAGAGCCATATTCATTGGAATACATGCGTTTCATACCGTTAAACATAATCACAGTCTTAGGTCAATGGACTGAAGAGTGTTACTGTATTTATCATCATCATATGCAGTCCCTCAGAATCGAGGAAGACTTGCTTCCATTCTTAAAATGAGTCCTTAGGTGGCTGAACAGTCCAATACGAGAGCCACAGTCCCTGTCACAGGTGGGACAGATAGTCGTTGAGGGTAAGGGAGGGTGGGACAGGTTTGCTGCACGCTCTTTCCGCTGCCTGCGATTTCTGCATGCTCTCGGTGATGAGACTCGAGGTGCTTAGCGCCCTCCCGGATGCACTTCCTCCACTTAGGGCGGTCTTTGTCCAGGGACTCCCAGGTGTCAGTGGGGATGTTGCACTTTATCAGGGAGGCTTTGAGGGTGTCCTTGTAACGTTTCCTCTGCCCACCTTTGGCTTGTTTTCCATGAAGGAGTTCCAAGTAGAGCGCTTACTTTGGGAGTCTCGTGTCTGGCATGCGGACAATGTGGCCTGCCCAGCGGAGCTGATCATAGAAACATAGAAACATAGAAAATAGGTGCAGGAGCAGGCCATTCAGCCCTTCTAGCCTGCACCATCATTCAATGAGTTCATGGCTGAACATGCAACTTCAGTACCCACTTCCTGCTTTCACGCCATACCCCTTGATCCCCCGAGTAGTAAGGACTTCATCTAACTCCCTTTTGAATATATTTAGTGAATTGGCCTCAACTACTTCCTGTGGTAGAGAATTCCACAGGTTCACCACTCTCTGGGTGAAGAAGTTTCTCCTTATCTCGGTCCTAAATGGCTTACCCCTTATCCTTAGACTGTGACCCCTGGTTCTGGACTTCCCCAACATTGGGAACATTCTTCCTGCATCCAACCTATCCAAACCCGTCAGAATTTTAAACGTTTCTATGAGGTCCCCTCTCACTCTTCTGAACTCCAGTGAATACAAGCCCAGTTGATCCAGTCTTTCTTGATAGGTCAGTCCCACCATCCTGGGAATCAGTCTGGTGAATCTTCGCTGCACTCCCTCAATAGCAAGAATGTCCTTCCTCAAGTTAGGAGACCAAAACTGTACACAATACTCCAGGTGTGGCCTCACCAAGGGCCTGTACAACTGTAGCAACACCTCCCTGCCCCTGTACTCAAATCCCCTCGCTATGAAGGCCAACATGCCATTTGCTTTCTTAACCGCCTGCTGTACCTGCATGCCAACCTTCAATGACTGATGTACCATGACACCCAGGTCTCGTTGCACCTTCCCTTTTCCTAATCTGTCACCATTCAGATAATAGTCTGTCTCTCTGTTTTTACCACCAAAGTGGATAACCTCACATTTATCCACATTATACTTCATCTGCCACGCATTTGCCCACTCACCTAACCTATCCAAGTCACTCTGTAGCCTCATAGCATCCTCCTCGCAGCTCACACTGCCACCCAACTTAGTGTCATCCGCAAATTTGGAGATACTACATTTAATCCCCTCGTCTAAATCATTAATGTACAATGTAAACAGCTGGGGCCCCAGCACAGAACCCTGCGGTACCCCACTAGTCACTGCCTGCCATTCCGAAAAGTACCCATTTACTCCTACTCTTTCCTTCCTGTCTGACAACCAGTTCTCAATCCACGTCAGCACACTACCCCCAATCCCATGTGCTTTAACTTTGCACATTAATCTCCTGTGTGGGACCTTGTCGAAAGCCTTCTGAAAGTCCAAATATACCACATCAACTGGTACTCCTTTGTCCACTTTATTGGAAACATCCTCAAAAAATTCCAGAAGATTTGTCAAGCATGATCTCCCTTTCACAAATCCATGCTGACTTGGACCTATCATGTCACCATTTTCCAAATGCGCTGCTATGACATCCTTAATAATTGATTCCATCATTTTACCCACTACTGAGGTCAGGCTGACCGGTCTATAATTCCCTGCTTTCTCTCTCCCTCCTTTTTTAAAAAGTGGGGTTACATTGGCTACCCTCCACTCGATAGGAACTGATCCAGAGTCAATGGAATGTTGGAAAATGACTGTCAATGCATCCACTATTTCCAAGGCCACCTCCTTAAGTACTCTGGGATGCAGTCCATCAGGCACAGGGGATTTATCGGCCTTCAATCCCATCAATTTCCCCAACACAATTTCCGACTAATAAAGATTTCCCTCAGTTCCTCCTCCTTAATAGACCCTCTGACCACTTTTATATCCGGAAGGTTGTTTGTGTCCTCCTTAGTGAATACTGAACCAAAGTACTTGTTCAATTGGTCTGCCATATCTTTGTTCCCCGTTATGACTTCCCCTGATTCTGACTGCAGGGGACCTACGTTTGTCTTTACTAACCTTTTTCTCTTTACATACCTATAGAAACTTTTGCAATCCGCCTTAATGTTCCCTGCAAGCTTCTTCTCGTACTCAATTTTCCCTGCCCTAATCAAACCCTTTGTCCTCCTCTGCTGAGTTCTAAATTTCTCCCAGTCCCCAGGTTCGCTGCTATTTCTGGCCAATTTGTATGCCATTTCCTTGGCTTTAATACTATCCCTGATTTCCCTAGATAGCCACGGTTGAGCCACCTTCCCTTTTTTATTTTTACGCCAGACAGGAATGTACAATTGTTGTAATTCATCCATGCGGTCTCTAAATGTCTGCCATTGCCCATCCACAGTCAACCCCTTAAGTATCATTAGCCAATCTATCTTAGCCAATTCATGCCTCATACCTTCAAAGTTACCCTTCTTTAAGTTTTGGACCATGGTCTCTGAATTAACTGTTTCATTCTCCATCCTAATGCAGAATTCCACCATATTATGGTCACTCTTCCCCAAGGGGCCTCGCACAATGAATTGCTAATTAATCCTCTCTCATTACACAACACCCAGTCTAAGATGGCCTCCCCCCTAGTTGGTTCCTCGACATATTGGTCTAGAAAACCATCCCTTATGCATTCCAGGAAATCCTCCTCCACCGTATTGCTTCCAGTTTGGCTAGCCCAATCTATGTGCATATTAAAGTCACCCATTATAACTGCTGCACCTTTATTGCATGCACTCCTAATTTCCTGTTTGATGCCCTCCCCAACATCACTACTACTGTTTGGTGGTCTGTACACAACTCCCACTAACGATTTTTGCCCTTTAGTGTTCTGCAGCTCTACCCATATAGATTCCACATCATCCAAGCTAATGTCTTTCCTAACTATTGCATTAATCTCCTCTTTAACCAGCAATGCTACCCCACCTCCTTTTCCTTTTATTCTATCCTTCCTGAATGTTGAATACCCCTGGATGTTGAGTTCCCAGCCCTGATCATCCTGGAGCCACGTCTCCGTAATCCCAATCACATCATATTTGTTAACATCTATTTGCACAGTTAATTCATCCACCTTATTGCGGATACTCCTTGCATTAAGACACAAAGCCTTCAGGCTTGCTTTTTTAACACCCTTTGTCCTTCTAGAATTTTGCTGTACAGTGGCCCTTTTTGTTCTTTGCCTTGGGTTTCTCTGCCCTCCACTTTTCCTCATCTCCTTTCTGTCTTTTGCTTTTGCCTCATTTTTGTCTCCCTCTGTCTCCCTGTATAGGTTCCCATCCCCCTGCAATATTAGTTTAACTCCTCCCCAACAGCACTAGCAAACACTCCCCCTAGGACATTGGTTCCGGACCTGCCCAGGTGCAGACCGTCCGGTTTGTACTGGTCCCACCTCCCCCAGATCAAGTATGGTCAGTGGGGATGTTGGCCTGGTCGAGGACGCTAATGGAACGCTAATTTATAAACGGTGTCTGAATGCGCTTCAATTGTGTGACATCATATCCGAGGTAATTATATGCACATTCGTTTTGCATTTGTAGTATATATAGGCTGTGAAACAATTTTGACTCGCAATGCTGCACAGCCTACATTTTCCGCCCTGGCTACTTTGCTGTGTGTCCCCAAATTTGGTTTAGAAAATATGGCATCCTCAAAAGAAAAGAAAGACTTGCATTTATATAGTGCCTTTCATGACCACCAGATGTGTCAAAGCGTTGACAGCCAATGAAGTACTTTTTGGAATGTAGTCACTGTTGTAATGTGTGTTTACCCTCGGTAAAAGGTGGCCACCATATTGTGCTCTCATCGTTAGGTCCCAGTTGGTCACACTCTCACTTCTCCATCTGTGGTACAAGCACAATTCAGAGTTTGAGTACATAATCTTAGGCTGACACTCCAGTGCAGTACCAAGGGAATTATGTATTGTTGGAGGTGCTGTCCTTCCAATTAGATATTAAACTGAGATCCTGTCTACCTGTTTTGGTGATTCAGATGGACAGTAAAGATTCCATGGTTCACTTTGAAGAAGAGCAGATAAATTCTTCAAGTGTCCTGGACAAAATTCCTCCCTTGATCAACATTGCCTAAAACAAATTAATTGGTTATTCATCTCATTGGTATTTGTGGGACCTCGCTATGTGAAAATGGCTTCTGCTGTTGCCTACATATTCACAGTCACTGTACTTCAAAGGAATTTTTTGTATGTTAACTGATTTGGGACATTTCTAAAAGATATGACAAGATACTGTATAATTGCACCTTTGTCAAGCATTCAATCGCTCCCTCTGAGAGAGGGGAATGGGAAACCAGGAAGATAAGCGAGGGGAACAACAGACCAGGAGGATTAGAGAAAGGAACAGGAGACTGGAAGACTGAGAGAGGGGCGAATGGGAGCCTAAAAGAGAAGCTGGAAATTGGGAGTTTGTAAGAAGCGTTCGCTGGAGGCTGGGAGTCTGAGAGAAGGGAATGGGAGTCTAGACTGAGAGAAGGGAGAGTCATAAGCAGCACTGATTTCAGAACACACAGGAGAGTAGGACCATGCCAAAAGCAGGTGCGTGTATTCTACAGTATCATCCGCCACAGTAACTTGCATATAAGACAACTTTCAACCCTTGTACAATGACACATATTTCTAACCTTATACACTCATCATTTCTTTTGGGAAACACAGTTAATGATACTTAGAAGTATATACATATAGCAGAAAAGAGTTCTGATGAGGGATCAGTACTTAAACATTAATCTATTTTTTCTCTTTCAAAATATTTTTGTATTATACAAGAGTCCAACTGACCGGAGATATTTGGGTCTCCTTGCTCCCCCACTAGACCCACCCGTCACCGCCGCCCCCCCCCCCCGCCCAAACACACACACTGCCCCGCACATGTGCATACTGTTGTGTATCTGTAAAACATGCACTCCATGTTCCGTCACCAGGGAGCTCATCCCCTAAAGTCCCAAGGGATCCCAGCATCCCTTGGGAACACTGTATATAAGCCAGCACCTAAGGCCTGTTCCTCACTCGGGAGTGTCTTATTAAAGACTGAGATCACTGTTACTTTAACCTCCCTGTGTGCAGCCTCATCTGTGTTAGGAACACAATAACTGGTGAAGAGGATACGAATCCAACGCAAAGATGCAGCAAACTGTGGGCATCCTGGAGAAGTTCTCGGAGGGTGAGGACTGGGAAGCCTATGTCGAACGGCTAGACCAGTACTTTGTAGCCAACAAGCTGGACGGAGAAGGAAGCGCTGCAAAAAGGAGAGCGGTCCTCCTCACAGTCTGCGGGGCACCGACCTACAGCCTCATGAAGAATCTTCTGGCTCCGGTGAAACCCACAGATAAGTCATATGAGGAGCTGTGTACATTGGTTCGGGAGCATCTTAACCCGAGGGAGAGCATGTTGATGGTGAGGTATCGGTTCTACACGTGCCAGCAATCTGAAGGACAGGAAGTGGCAAGATACGTCACCGAGCTAAGGCGACTTGCAGGACAATGTGAGTTTGATGGCTACCTGGAGCAAATGCTCAGAGACTTTTTTGTACTGGGCATTGGCCACGAGACCATCCTACGAAAACTTTTGGATGTAGAGACACCGACCCTCAGTAAGGCCATTGCGATAGCACAGGCGTTTATGTCCAGTGATAACACCAAACAAATCTCTCAGCAGACAAGTGCTAGCAATGTTCATAAATTAACTGAAACTGTGTTTGCGAGCAGAAATGTACAGGGCAGAACCCATGAGTCTGCAACTGCCAGCAGGCTTCAGGTGACCCAGACAACTCAGAGTCACCAACAAAAGATGAATGCAAGGCAATTCACACCTTGTTGGCGTTGTGGAGGCTTCCATTCAGCCTATTCATGCTGCTTCAAAGGGTATGTTTGCAAGAGCTGTGGAACAATGGGGCACCTCCAACGAGCTTGCAAACGAGTTGCAAGCTCTGCAAAAACCTTCTAACCACCAAGTGGCAGAGGAAGATCGGTCCATGGTGGATCAAAGCAATTTCGAGCCTCAGAGAGAGGAGGCAGATGCTGCAGTACATGGGGTGCACACATTTTCGACGAAATGTCCACCTATAATGCTAAACATAAAATTGAATGGCTTACCCGTAGCCATCGAACTGGACACTGGCGCTAGCCAATCCATCATGAGTAAAAAGATGTTTGAGAGACTGTGGTGCAACAAGGCATTCAGACCAGCCCTGAACCCCATCCACACGAAACTGAGAACGTACACCAAAGAGCTTATCACTGTCCTGGGCAGCGCCATGGTCAAGGTCACCTACGAGGGCATGGTGCACGATCTGCCACTCTAGATTGTCCCAGGCGATGGCCCCACACTGCTTGGAAGGAGCTGGCTGGACAAAATCTGCTGGAACTGGAATGACATCCGAGCGCTATCACATGTCGATGAGGCCTCATGTACCCAGGTTTTTAACAAATTTCCTTCCCTTTTTGAGCCGGCATTGGAAACTTTTCCGGGGCAAAGGTGCGGATCCACTTGGTCCCAGAGGCACGACCCATTCACCACAAGGTCCGAGAGGTACCTCACATGATGAGGGAGAGAGTGGAAATCGAGCTGGACAGGCTGCAATGTGAGGGCATCATCTTCCCAGTGGAATTCAGCGAGTGGGCCAGCCCGATCGTTCCAGTACTCAAAAGTGATGGCATGGTCAGGATTTGTGGCGATTATAAAGTAACTATTAATCGTTTCTCGCTACAGGACCAATACCCGCTACCTGAGGCAGACGACCTATTTGCGACGCTGGCAGGAGGCAAGGCGTTCACCAAGTTCAACCTGACTTCGGCCTACATGACGCTGGAGCTGGAGGGCCTCACCTGCATCAACACGCACAAGGGACTGTTCATCTACAACAGATACCCGTTTGGAATTCGGTTGGCTGCAGCGATCTTCCAGAGAAACATGGAGAGCCTACTCAAGTCGGTACCACACACGGTGGTCTTTCAGGATGACATATTGGTCACGGGTCGGGACACCGTCAAGCACCTACAAAACCTGGAGGAGGTCCTCCAGCGACTGGATCGCGTAGGGCTGCGGCTGAAGAGGTCGAAATGCGTCTTCATGGCAACAGAAGTGGAGTTTTTGGGGACAAAGATCGCGGCGGATGGCATTTAGCCCACAGACGCCAAGACTGAGGCTATCAGGAACGCGCCCAGGCCACAGAACGTCACGGAGCTGCGGTCGTTCCTGGGACTCTTCAACTATTTTGGTAACTTCCTACCGGGATTAAGCACCCTTTTAGAGCCCCTACATGTGTTATTGCGCAAAGGTGAGAACTGTGTATGGGGAAAAAAACAAGTAATTGTTTTTGAGAAAGCCAGAAACATTTTATGCTCCAACAAGCTGCTTGTATTGTATAATCCGTGTAAAAAACTTGTGCTAGCACGTGACGCATTGTCGTACGGAGTCAGGTGTGTATTACAACAAGCTAATGTTGCGGGGAAGTTGCAACCTGTCGCCTATGCTTCCAGGAGCTTGTCTAAGGCCGAGAGGGCCTACAGCATGATTGAGAAAGAGGCATTAGCATGTGTGTTTGGGGTAAAGAAAATGCATCAATACCTGTTTGGCCTTAAATTTGAGCTGGAAACCGATCACAAGCCCCTCACATCCCTGTTCGCTGAAAACAAGGGGATAAATACTAATGCCTCAGCCCGCATACAAAGGTGGGCACTCGCGCTATCAGCGTATAACTATACCATCCGCCACAGGCCAGGCACCGAGAACTGTGTGGATGCTCTCAGTCGGTTACCATTGCCCACCACGGGGGTGGAAATGGGGCAGCCTGCAAACTTGTTGATGGTGGCGCAGCCCGCAGACTTGTTGATCGTCATGGAAGCGTTTGAAAATGATAAATCACCTGTCACGGCCCACCAGATTAGGACTTGGACCAGCCAAGATCCTCTGCTGGCCCTAATAAAAAACTATGTACTGCACGGGAGCTGGGTCAGCATCCCCATTGAAATGCAAGAGCCAATCAAGCCGTTCCAGCGGCGAAAGGACGAGCTGTCCATCCAGGCAGACTGCCTGTTGTGGAGTAACCGTGTAGTGCTACCAAAAAAGGGCAGGGAGATGTTCATCTCGGATCTCCACAGCACACACCCGGGTATAGTAATAATGAAAGCGATAGCCAGATCCCACGTGTGGTGGCCCGGTATCGACTCTGACTTAGAGTCCTGTGTACAGCAATGCAGTGTATGTGCTCAGTTGAGCAACGCGCCCAGAGAGGCACCACTAAGTTTGTGGTCCTGGCCCTCCAGACCATGGTCAAGGATCCATGTCGACTATGCGGGCCCGTTTCTCAGTAAAATGTTCCTGGTGGTGGTGGATGTTTTTTCAAAATGAATTGAATGTGAAATAATGTCAGGAAGCACCGTCACCGCCACCATTGAAAGCCTGAGGGCCATGTTTGCCACCCACGGCCTGACTGACATACTGGTCAGTGACAACGGGCCATGTTTCACCAGTGCCGAATTTAAAGAATTCATGACCCGCAATAGGATCAAACATGTCACCTCGGCCCCGTTTAAACCAACCTCCAATGGGCAGGCAGAGCGGACAGTACAAACCATCAAACAGAGCATTAAACGAGTCTCAGAAGGTTCACTCCAAACCCGCCTGTCCCGAGTACTGCTCAGCTACCGCACAAGACCCCACTCACTCACAGGGGTGCCCCCGGCTGAGCTACTCATGAAAAGGACACTTAAAACCAGACTCTCGCTAGTTCACCCCAACCTGCATGATCAGTTAGAGAGAAGACAGCAGCAACAAAATATAAACGATGGTCGCGCCACTGTGTCACGGGAAATTGATCTGAATGACCCGGTGTATGTGCTAAACTATGGACATGGTCCCAAGTGGATCGCGGGCACGGTGATAGCTAAAGAAGGGAATAGGATGTTTGTAGTCAAATTAGACAATGGAAAATTTGCAGAAAGCACCTGGACCAAACAAGGCTGCGGTTCACAGACTGCCCTGAACAACCCACAGCAGACACCACCTTTTTCGAGCCCACAACACACACCCAAAGGATCAACGACACCACGCCGGACAAGGAAATCGAACCCATCTAGCATCCCTGCAGGGCCAACAACACGCCAGCCCAGTGAGGGCACAGCCAACACACCAGAACAGACATTTGTACCGAGGCGGTCCACCAGGGAAAGAAAGGCTCCCGCCTCACCTTGTAAATAGTTTTCACTTTGACTTTTGGGGGGGGGAGTGATGTTGTGTATCTGTAAAGCATGCACTCTCATGTTCCGCCACCAGGGAGCTCATCCCCTGAAGTCCCAAGGGATCCCAGCATCCCTTGGGAGCACTGTATATAAGCCGGCCCCTTAGGCCTATTCCTCACTCTGGAGTGTCTTATTAAAGACTGAGGTCACTGTTACTTTAACCTCCCTGTGTGCAGTCTCATCTGTGTTAGGAACACAATACATACCATAGGAAAATACCCTCATGCTCAGGTTTCTGATGGCATTGATAAGAATGTGCTATTGGATTAAGGAACTGGCTTCAATGAAGTAAATATAGAGGACTAGTTCCATGCATTCCTACTGATGTGGAACTGGATCTCCACAATCGACAGTGTAGACAGTAAGAGGAGGATAGATAGGAATAAAGGGCAGAGGAGAGGTGAATAAAGAGTAGGGGAAGAGACATGTATGGCAATGATAAGAGGTGGGCACTGGAGGGACTGGAGTGCATTATCACACCTGGGAACAGAATTTTAAATTTGATTGGCAAAGTTCCCAGTTAATTTCTAAATTTATGGGTTCTATTGCCCTCGCCAAAAGGGGGCACTTGATTTAAAGTTTAGTTTAAAATAGTTGTACGGCAATGAAGGGTGCAATGGTTGGTGAGCCGGTCCTGGAGGGCAATGGCTGTGAAGAGGGCGACTGGATTGGACATCACTATAACCCAGGTCGGTGATTGCAGTGCGGGGCAGGTACAGCAGGAGCGGCGAGGTCGGGGCGAAGGAGCGGCAAGAGATTGTAGAGGGATGTGATCGGGGCCCAGGAGAGGTGTGAGTTCGGAGCCCAGAAGAGACGTGGGCCCAGGGGCAGCATGGGCCAGCCCACACTGCGATATGTGTGTGCACTAGGTCCGTGCAGCAGAGCTGGTCTCCAGTCGGCTTGATTAACCCTTGCCACTGGACCAAGACCAAGCTCTGTCAAGCCCGTGTGGTGGCTGGTGTGCAACGGCCACCACACGTTAAAAAATCCACACACAGGCATCTTCTATATGCAGTTCTCAGACCTGGAATATTAGGGTCTTCATTGAAAACCTGTGAAATCATTGAACTCATCCCTTTTTGGCTTGGAAGCAAGTCATCCTCGATTCAAGGGACCACCTAAGAAGAAGAAGGTTGGAAAGGGAATGGAGTGGAATTTGAATGGCAATGAAAAAGCAATGGATGGGGAGAGGGGAGGGACCATGATGAAGGGTAGGGGCTGGAATGGGCAATGAAGAGAGAAGGAAATTAATAGCAAAGAAAGGAAATGGGAAAATTAAGAAGTGAGGGTCAGAAGAATGCCAGCATTTGCTGGGAGAGGGGTAGAGTGTAATTTTAATGGAAGGTGGGGGAAGAAGAGTGTCAGCTTTAACAGAGGGTGGAGGAAGAAGATTGTCAACAGTAATCAGGTGATGGAAAATGGTTACCAGCTTTAAATAAGTTAGAGGGGGCATAGAACGTCAGGTTGAATTGAGTGTGGGTGAAGAAGAGTGCCACAATGAACTGATGGTGGGGGGTTGAAAGTGTCTCTAAAAAAGAGTAGTGAATTGAATGGGGTAAAGTTTTTTTTGCAGGGGGAGGGAAGAGCAGATGTGGGAATCTCATTGTTGAGGTAACTTTCGGCAATGTGATGATCAGGTTGAAATGCTGAAAATCCAAGTCACTTTGTTTTCTTTTATGAGCTAAAAAAAACATTATTAACTGGTGAACTATAGAAGTGGTTATAATTAACCAGAATTCGCAATGTAATGTAAAAATTCTAAATTTTCTATGGAAGTACAAATCCCAGGACTCCCCTCCTTAAAGGAATGCACCACCAATTTTGTGTTTTGAACATTTGGATTTCTCCCATGAGACTTTCAGGTACTTATGTTTATTTTCCCAACCAATACAAGCAAAGGAATAAAACAGAAAATGCTGAAAACACTCAGCGGGTCAGGCAGCATCGGTAGAGAGAGAAACAGAGTTAACGTTTCAGATTGATGACCATTTATCAGAACTGGAAGTTGTTAAGAGATTTAACAGTTTATAAGGAAGTACAGAGCCGGGGCAAAAGAGTGGGGAGGGTGATGGGGGAGAACAGAATAAAACAAAAGGGAAACACAGAAACATAGAAAATAGGTGCAGGAGTAGGCCATTCGGCCCTTCGAGCCTGCACCACCATTCAATATGATCATGGCTGATCATGCAACTTCAGTGCCCCATTCCTGCTTTCTCTCCATACCCCTTGATCCCTTTAGCTGTAAGGGCCACATCCAACTCCCTTTTGAGTATATCTAACGAACTGACCTCAACAACTTTCTGTGGTAGAGAATTCCACATGCTCACAAGGTCTGTGATTAGGTGGAGAGATTAAGTGACAAAAGGGATGATGGGGCAAGGCAAAAGAGGGTGTTAATGGGACCATAAACAAAAGATGGGTCCAGAGGAGGTGTAAAGCAAAGGAATGTTGGGTAGATTGCCATCTTATGTTACCAATTTTGTATAACTACTTATTTTCACTTGTCATAGGCTTTCACAAGGGCTGTTCATGACTAGTGAGCTTTGTGGGCATTCTTTCCACTATATTTCAAGCTGTTGGTCGCCTTTTTCCAATTTTCTAGGTTGACTTGTCCAATTTACTGTTACTACTTATTTTCACTTGTTATAGGCTTGCATAAGGGATGTTGTTGAGTTGTTTTTGAAGCTGTTGGTGTTACTTTTTCCCAATTTTCTAGGCTGGCCTCTGGCGTATGCCACCGGCTTCCAAATAAAATACAAACTTAACTGATGGGGACCCTCCTTGGCAAATTTGCTCTCTGATGCTGCGTACTCGAGGACAGCATAATTGCCCACGGCTCCAGGGGCACAGCGTGTGCGGAAGCGTACCTGGAATCATGTGGGCCTGGTGCTCCAAACCAGCATCAGGCTTTTACAGTTAATTGTACCATATTTATTCAAGATATCAAATTATATTATTGCCTGTCTAAAATGAAAAAAAAAAACTTTTGATAAATTAAAGAAATAGACTCCATAACGCACTCTAGCTGTTGCTGAGCCCCCTGACTGGATGCAAACCCTTCAACAATAACGTGGCTTCATTAATCATCACAAGTAACCTGCAAAAGAACAGGAAAAGTGGCTCTTTTCGCAGTGAAACAGCCTGTAACATTTTCGTCTGTAATTGCTGGGCAGTTGGTGGGCAATTAGCCCAACTTTGCCGCCAGCAATGAGCATTCCCCCGTCGGCGCGGCTCATCGGTCAAGTCGTAATAACAACAGAAAAATGCTGGAAATCTCAGCGGGTCAGGCAGCATCTGTGGAGAGAGAGAGCGAGCGAGAGAGAGAGAAACAGAGTTTGCAGGTCGCTGAGTTAACTCTGTTTTTCTCTCCACACATGCTGCCTGGGCCCCGCTGAGATTTCCAGCACTTTTCTGTTTCCGATTTCCGACAGCCGCAGTATTTTGCTTTTTGTATGTCTGTCAAGCCGTAAGCTGACAAGTTTGGGATTTTTGCGGTCAATTTTAAAGGGCGGGATGACAAGGTAGCCATGGCAACCACCGAAAAATCAGCCCCGACATTACCGTGGAATGGGAGGAAGCTGTTTCCATGTTCCTTCTCGTTGTGTTGTGCCTTGGGGCGAGATGCTGCTTTTAAAAAAAAAATAAAGCTGTTGTTTGCTTGTTTCTGCGCTGCCAGCCTCTGAGCCACCTCGGGCTGTTTTTGTCAGTGTTGCCATGGCGACCGCGCTTGGTTGAGCTCATAAGTCGTGCTCTGGCTGTAGGTCACCCCGGAGCCTGAGGGATCGACATCGCAACGCCTTGTCCGCGGCCCAAACGGCCGCCTTTTCTTTAAACTTTAAATGGCGCTGGACGCCGAGGGCCAGGCCTAAATTTTCGCCATGTCAGTGCGACGGCTGCTGATCCGCGGCTTGGAGCTGGGCCGCTCGGCCTTGCGCCTCGTCGCCCCCGCGGCCACAGCCGCCAAGAGCGCCGCTTTCCCGCGGCCCTGGGCCCTGCAACCGCTCCGGCCGCCGCTGCTGCTGCCTGCCCGTTACCGATACTTCCGCCTCTCGGTGAGCGGCCTGGCGGCCCGGCTGCAGCGCCGGGCCTTCCGCAGGATTCGCGGGCCCGGCGGGGCCTTGCTGGCCTTCGGCCTGGGACTAGCGTTCGTCGAGCAGCGGGTGGAAGAGGTGAGGAGGAGCACTGCAGTGTGCGAGGAGATCCAGGTAAGGAAGCCAACATGAAAAGAACATCTGGAAATAAATGTTCAGTCAACATCTGAATTTTCAACTTGCTGCTCAGGCGTAAAACTGGCGTTGCCCATTGGCCACCCAATTTTCATTATCAATCAGTTAAATGCAGGTGAGAATCGAGCAGTCAGTTTTACTCCGAAACAGCAAGTTGATGATCTACTTCTCTGTCTGAACTCTTCACTAGTGTCCACTCATCATCGTAGGCAATCCCTCGAAATCGAGGAAGACTTGCTTCCACTCTAAAAGTGAGTTCTCAGGCGGCTGTACAGTCCAATGCAGGAATTAAAGTCTCTGTCACAGGTGGGACAGACACTGGTTGAAGGAAAGGGTGGGTGGGGAGTCTGGTTTGCTGCACACTCCTTCCGCTGTCTGCTCTTAATTTCTGCATGCTCTCGGCGAAGAGACTCCAGGTGCTCAGCGCCCTCCCGGATGCTCTTCCTACATTTTGGGCGTCGAGTGAGCCCCAGGTGGGCAGAGGAAATGTTTCAAGGACACCCTCGAAGCCTCCTTGATAAAGTGCAACATCCCCACTGATACCTGGGAATCCCTGGCCCAAGACCGTCCAAAATGGAGGAAGAGTATCTGGGAGTGTCCACTGGTGCACTGCAGAAAAGCTGAAACCTTTAAGTTGATAAAACTCACTGTGAATTTGGAAGGCTTGGCATTTAAGCTCTGATTCGATAGTCTAGGCTCATGCATGAACAACGGTTACTTGAAAGAAAGACTTGCATTTAAGAAGTGCCTTTCATGACCACAGGACATCTCCAAGCACTTTATAGTCAATTAAGTACTTTTGGAATGTAGTCACTGTTGTGATGTGGAAAAGACGTCAGCAAACTCTCACAAACAGCAATGTGACAGTGATCTGTTATTGTTATGTTGATTGAGGGATAAATATTGGTCCAGTATTAAAGTGAGAATAAGGAGTTGATAGTTGCATGTGCAACTATCAACTCCTTATTCTCACTTTAATACTGTGTCAAATAATGAACTAGTTTTCAGGAGTAAACTTGAGGATTACCTGTATGTTAATAACCTGGTAACCCAGAGCAAACATAGATTCAAAAAGGAAAGAGCCTACCTAACAACTTCCTTGATTTTTTTTTTAAGGAAGTAACATTCCAAGTGGACAGTGGAAAGCTCTATAATATGGTTCCTAGGCTTCCAAAAAGTATTTGATAAAGTTGCACTTGAAACACTGCTAGTTAAAGTCAAAGCAGTGAGGATTGAGAATAACATTTGGGAATAGATTTTTAAAAATTGGTTGAAGGGTAGAAAGTACTGGGTATTTGTGAAAGGAGTTATGGGGGGGAGGGGTTAAGAATTTGTTAGTCACATTCTAGAAGTTTAGGAATTCTATGAGCTTTTGATAATTGTGTTAATCATCATCAAAAATTTGCAGGTCTCCAGTTGTCTTGGTTAATCCTTGCCACTGGACCAAGACCTAGCTCTGTCAAGCCTGTGTGGTGGCTGGTGTGCAACGGTGCCCTTCTGCTCCACGGGAGGTTTCTGTCCTCCCTGAGCTCACCTTAGGATACCTGTGTTACAGTGTGACAGGTGTACCGCCCCAGTCAAACTCCCCACCTGCCACTGTCCAAAAAAATCCATGCACAGGCATCTTCCACCCTTCAGGATGTAGTTCAGGACCTGGAATTTTAGGTCCTTCATTGGAACACCTGTGAATTTATCCTTTTTTTGGCATGGAAGCAAGTCATCCTCGTTTCAAGGGACTGCCTATGATATGATATGAAATATTGGCCAGGAGACCGGGGATAACTTCCCCTGCTCTTCTTTGAAATAGTGCCATGGGATCTTTTACGTTCACCTGAGAGCAGAGGGGGCCCCGTTTTAACGCCTCATCCGAGTGATGGCACCTCTGACAATGTAGCACTTAGCACTGCACTTCAGCAAGTTTATTGGAGTACTGTAGATGCTTGTGCAACCATATCCCAAAGTAAATCAATGCACTTAGCACTAGAATTTGCAGTGATCTGAAGTCTAAAACAGCATGGCTGAGAGCTGTGTGAATAGGGCATGCAAAGGCGCGTCTCCTTAACCAATCTGATTGAAGAATCCTTACTGAGACTTGCAGAGTCTGAACCAGGAATTGTAAGTTAGTATATTGAATTCAATGCCAAATCATGTACGGAAAGTGAAATAGAGAGGAAAAGAAAGATGAGTTTAAGAGCGAGAGATCAGAGACAGAAAGAAATAGTTAAAAAAAATTTGAATTAAAAAAAAAGTCTGGAGCAATAATTACTGTCTGACTGACTGCGACTCCACACTTGTAAAAGTTAATTTTCAGTGCCAGAGAGGTTGTTTGGCAGCAATTAAAACTTATCATGCTGTTAAATATTCACTTAGACTGGAATGGGCAAGCTAACTTTTTCTGGCATGTTTAGTGGGCATCCATCATCAATATAAACATAGCCCCAAAGCAGAGGGAACAGCAGAAGCAGTGCCGCTAAAAGTTAATGATGGGGCACTTAAAGACACAGCTAAGAGAGCCCTATACAGCCAGCACCTCACAGCTAATCTGGCGTGCCTTGATGACCCTGAAATGCTGAATGCTCACGACGCTTGGTCTGCCTTCCGGTCTCCATAACCAGTGCCTGTGAAGAGACACTTGGTTACTCAACCAGAAAACACCAGGACTGATTTGATGAAAATGATCAGGAGATCCAAGAACTAATAGATCGTAAGCGCAGAGCACTTCTGAGCCTCAAGCAATAACCCAACTCTGGAGCTGCAAAGCAACATTACAGATGGCTCAAGGCTGAGGTCCAACAAAAAACCCGCGACCTAAAGAACCGGTGGTGGATGGCGAAAGCACAGGAGATACAACAACTGGCCGACAGCCACGATATGCGAGGATTCTTCATTGCAGTCAAGGCCACCTACGGTCCAAACTCCCAAGGCCCCCCCCATTCCTGGCCAAGAACTGGGAAACACTCATCAAGGACACAGAGGCTGTCAGGATCCGCTGGAAGGAGCACCTTGAAGATCTCCTATCGAGACTCTGCCTTTGACTCGAGTGTTCTCCACTCCATCCCGCAGCATGCGACCCGCCACCAGCTCAGTGAAGCCCCAACGCTGTACGAGGTAGGCAAAGCCATAAAACAGCTCAAGAATAACAAGGCTACAGGTGCGGATGGAATTCCTGCTGAGGCGCTAAAGTATGGCGGGGAGGCGCTGTTGGCGCTGATACATAACCTCCTCTCTCTCATTTGGAGGGAGGAGAGCATGCCGGGAGATCTGAGATGCAGTGATCATGACCATCTTTAAAAAGGGGGACAAGTCCGACTGTGGCAACTACAGGGGAATCTTCCTGCTATCAGCCACTGGGAAGGTTGTCGCTAGAGTCCTCCTCAACCGTCTTCTCCCTGTGGCCGAGGAGCTCTTCTCGGAATCACAATGTGGATTTCGTCCCCTACGGGGCACAATGGACATAATCTTTGCAGCACAACATCTGCAGGGAATAGCACCAGCCCCTATACATGGCCTTTTTCGATCTTACAGAGGCCTTTGACACTGTCAACTCTGAGGGCTTATGGAGTGTCCTCCTCCGTTTTGGATGCCTCCAAAAGTTTGTCGACATCCTTCGCCTGCTCCACGACGACATGCAGGCCGTGATCCTTACCAGCGGTTCCATTACAGACCCAATCCACATCCGGACTGGGGTCAAACGGGGCTGCATCATCGCTCCAACCCTCTTCTCAATCTTCCTTGGTGCCATGCTCCACCTCACAGTCAACAAGCTCCCCGCTGGAGTGGAACTAAACTACAGAACCAGTGGGAAGCTGTTTAACCTACGCTGCCTCCAGGCCAGGTCCAAGATCACCCCAACCTCTGTCGTTGAGCTGCAGTATGCGGGCGACGCCTGCGTCTGCGCACATTCTGAGGCTGAACTCTAGGATATAGTTGATGTATTCACCGAGCCATATGAAAGCATAGGCCTTGCGCTTAACATCCGTAAGACAAAGGTCCTCCACCAGCCTGTCCTCGCCGCACAGCACTGCGCTCCCCCCACCCTTCCCACCCAAGTCATCAAGATTCATGTTGTGGCCCTTGACAATGTGGACCACGTCCCATATTTCAGCGTATTTTATCAACAAAGGCACACATTGATGCGGAGATTCAACATCGCCTCCAGTGCAGCCTTTAGCCGCCTGAGGAAAAGAGTGTTCGAAGACCAGGCCCTCAAATCTCCCACCAAGCTCATGGTCTATAGGGCTGTAGTAATACCCGCCCTCCTGTATGGATCAGAGGCATGAACGATGTACAGAAGACACCAAGTCGCTAGAGATATATCATTAACGATGTCTCCACAAGATTCTACAAATCCCCTGGGAGGACAGGCGCACCAACATCAGTGTCCTCGCCAAGGCTAACATCCCCAGTATTGAAGCACTGACCACACTCTTTTCAGCTTCGCTGGGCAGGCCACATAGTTCGCATGCCAGACAAGAGACTCTCTAAGCAATTGCTCTATGCGGAGCTCCTTCACTGCAATTGAGCCAAAGGTGGACAATGGAAACGTTATAAGGACACCCTCAAAGCCTCCCTGGTAAAGTGCAACATCACTACTGACACCTGGGAGTCCCTGGCCGAAGACCGCCCTAGGTGGAGAAAGTGCATCCATGAGGGCGTTGAGCTCTTCGAATCTCAACGGCACGAGCGTGAAGAGATCAGGCGCAGGCAGCGGAAGGACCGAGCGGAAAATCAGTCCCACCTCTCCCTTCCCCCGACGAATGTCTGTCCAACCTGTGACAGGGTCTGTAGCTCTCATATATTGGGGTGTTCAGCCACCAAAGGACTCACTTTAGGCGTGGAAGCAAGTCTTCCTCGATTCTGAGGGACTGCCTATAATGATGATGATCGTGCAAGTACCCCAACTTCATGTCCTTCCATGTATTTGAATGCCGAGTCTCTTGGCGAGGTACCGGTATAGCACAGCTTCTGGAGGAGCAGGCAACTCTGACAGCAACATCCTGATTTCTGTGTTTTACTGCGCATGTGCTGTCACTGGAGGCTGCTGTCCGATTTACCCTTTAATAATGGTAAGCGCTGATAGCCTCGCGGTTATTTTTACCGCAAAATCTGGGCCAAAGTTTTCAGAAGCGATGGGGAATTTCCTCGAGTTTAATATCAAATCTGACCTGTCACTATTTAGGATGGACAATGGTGAATGTGGACCCATACCTCAGCAAGAATATGCACCTTTTTGGGGGAGTGGGGAACTGGGCCTAAATAAACCAAAGTGGATTAATAGCAAAGGTTCTACCACATCAGTGACCACTGATTTGATTAGTTGGATGTAACTCACTTCTTGCCCTAAATAAGCACTAATACTAAGCTTCATTATCACTCTTAAATTAAGAGATTTAGCACCGTGCCAGTCATGCCTCCTTCTTGATGGTCTCATTATATCGACCATCCCAGACAATGTGTTTTTAGTTTCCTAAGCACAGCCTGGAGAACTTGCCTTGTCGACTAGTGGTTAAAGACATCTAGCTGAACTGGGTAGATTAGTAAGAGTGCTGACGGCAGAGCTGAATCTTTAGCAGTTCTACTCATAAAGCTGGATGAAGCTTTGCAGTTCATTCAAAACTAACTGCAGCTGAAAAAAAATTCAATTTCCATAAATGTTTATCTGTTATATTTTGGTTAGTCACAGGATGAACTCATGCCACTTTTCTCCTCGCCTCCATCTTAAGATTAATTGTTCTATTTTGTTTTCCCATCTACCAGACACTGTTTAAAAAGAAGAAAATTAAATACGAAAACTCCATACCTTTGTGCACCCATGGGTATCGGTTGGAAGATTACAAAATCGGACACCACATTGGAAAGGGGTGTAATGCAGTTGTGTACAATGCATTTATCCCTGGAGTAGCCAATCCAAAGGAGAGACTCCAAGAGGATAATGGTGAGGAAAAGAGTGCGGCCATTGTACAGGATATCTCCAGTGGGGATATTGAAGTAAGAGAGACTACAGCAATTACACAGGAAAAATCGAGTTTGAGTTTCGTGATTTTGAAGAGTGAAGAAACATCAACTGATCCATTGAATGCATCCGAGAGAGAATCCAGCTACCCACTGTGTGCATCCGAGAGAGAATCCAACTACCCACTGTGTGCATCTGAGAGAGAATCCAGCTACCCACTGTGTGCATCTGAGAGAGAATCCAGCTACCCACTGTGTGCATCTGAGAGAGAATCCAGCTACCCACTGTGTGCATCTGAGAGAGAATCCAGCTACCCACTGTGTGCATCTGAGAGAGAATCCAGCTACCCACTGTGTGCATCTGAGAGAGAATCCAGCTACCCACTGTGTGCATCTGAGAGAGAATCCAGCTACCCACTGTGTGCATCTGAGAGAGAATCCAACTACCCACTGTGTGCATCCGAGAGAGAATCCAACTACCCACTGTGTGCATCCGAGAGAGAATCCAACTACCCACTGTGTGCATCCGAGAGAGAATCCAACTACCCACTGTGTGCATCCGAGAGAGAATCCAACTACCCACTAGCTCTAAAAATACTTTGGAACCTAAAAGTAAGTCAAACACACAAATGCTCAGTGAAAGTTTGTTACTTAAATCCGAATGGAAGATAAACACATAGAAACATAGAAAATAGGTGCAGGAGTAGGCCATTCGGCCCTTCGAGCCTGCATCACCATTCAATATGATCATGGCTGATCATGCAACTTCAGTACCCCATTCCTGCTTTCTCTCCATACCCCTTTATCCCTTTAGCCGTAAGGGCCACATCTAACTCCCTTTTGAATATATCTAATGAACTGGCCTCAACAACTCTGTGGTAGAGAATTGCACAGGTTCACAATTCTGAGTGAAGAGAATATATGTGACCTAAGACTTGCAGCTTGCATCCAGATCATGTTGTGCTTGTAATGAAGAACCTTTTTTTAGTTTAAAATACTTCACTCTCCACCAAGTTGTAAAAAGAAAGACATGCTTTTTTTATTTAATACTTTTCCTTTTTTTTAAATAAAGCACAGAATTGCTTGAGTAACAATGTAATTAATAGCCCTAACATTAACAGTGTAACATCAGGATGGAATCAAAGCAAAATTATGTATCAAAAATATTTACAGTGGATGAATAGACCCTGTCTGATTGTACACGGTACATAGAAACCAACCTGACCAGTAGAGTTAGCCTCGTCTGAGGTCCAGCCTGTGGGGGACTTAAAAAATCACTGCTCTGGTGACAACACTTCCCAAATCATAGCGAGGTCAATCATCAAGGAATAACCAACTCTTTACAGTCGAATAGAGAGTTGTGAAGATGCATTTTAATGCCACGTTCAACACCCTGCCGCCCCCTCCTGCCATGCCCGAAACCATGGAGATCTGCCATTTCAATTTCCCCTTGCATCAGAATATTGCTCAGCGTTTGAGGATCGCCATAGATCAATTTTGGAATTGCAACTTGAACCTGCATGAATTTGATCCAGAAGTGCCCCAGCCTGGAAAAGCTGATGCTAGCTCTTTTCTGTGCTCCCACCTGACATCAGAGTCAAATTTGTGAGATTTCTGTGCTTTTTGCTAATTGGTTTGAGTGGACCACATTACTTTACTTAACATACAAAATGTTGATGTGCTTCTTCCATCAGGTAAAATTACATATGAATTTGAGGAAATAGGGGTGTATTGATGGAACTTTAATCGTTCACATTTTATGGATTCCTGAGACAGAGCATGTTCACTGTCTCCTCCTCTCATTTTAAACTTAGTACTTCTGCTGCAAAGTGGAAAATGAAAATAATTAAGGGGCGAAGCACTTTAAAGCAAGCACTAGTGTTCTGCACATTAAGTCACATTGGATTCATTGTATTGGTGCTTTAACTTTTCATTGCAGGCAGGGTCCTCCAGTGAGGCAATCCTGAGAACAATGGGCAAGGAGCTGGTTTCAGCCACCCACAACGCTTTAACTGGAGAGTTTGGCAGAACCAAAGGGTTAGTTACGTGTGTACTGCAGCTTTATTAACTACTTTTTGCCTTATCAGTATGAATATGATAGGATAAATGCCAATATATTATATTTGGTTAAATACATTTATTTGCGGGTGGATTTTCCTTTTTTTGTTTGGTCAAATATTCTTGTCTATGCAGTCATCATGTATTGTTTCCCAGCCCAGAGGACATACAGTTACCAGACATTACCGTGTCAAGCAAAAGAAAAGACTTAACACAAATGTGCAGAAAAGTAGAAATCGAGTCGATGGGTGAACTATAAAATGCAACAATGGGATGCAAAAAAGTAATCGGAAGTGCAAAAAGGGAGTATGAAAAATAAAAACTTGCAAAGGATATTAAAGATAACAGCAAAAGTTTTAATAAATATATTAAGAGAAAGTGTGGTAAAGGAAAATGTGGGCCCATTAAAGACCGATGGAGGCGAGACTATAATGGATTACAAAGAAGTGTAAAGTGAGCACTTTTTATCCGTTTTTACAGTGGAGGAAGAGGACAAAATATACGTGGTACAAGGGAACCTAAAAGTAAGTCGAGGGGAGGAAACCAGAGGATTTAATATAAATTAAATAGTGGTACGCAGATAGATAGCTCTCCAGGACCTGATGGTTGCACTCCAGGGTATTAAGAGAACTATGTGAGGAAATTGCACACCTGTCAGTTTAACATCAGTTGTGGAGGAGTTACTGGTATCTAACATCAGAGCCAGGAGTGACTAAGCACTTCGACAAGTATCAGCTGATCAGAGAATCATAGAATAGTACAGCTCGGAAGGTGGCCATTCAGCTCATAGAGTCTGTGCAGGTTCTTTCGAAGAGCGATCCCGTTAGTCTCATTCCACTGTTCTTTCCCCATATCCCTGCTTTTTTTCTTTCTCCAAGTATTTACCCAATTTCCTTTTGAAGGCTGATATTGAATCGGTTTCAACCACCCTATTGGGCAATGCATTCCAAATCCTAACCACTCAACATGGTGTATAAAAAAAAAAAAGTTTTTCCTCAGCTCCTCTGGTTCTTTTACCAATTACCATAAATCTGTGGCCTTTGGTTATCGACCCTTCAGCCATTGGAAACAGATTTTCCTTATTTACTCTCTCTAAATCCTTCATGATTTTTATATACCTATCAAATCTCCTCTTGGCCTTCTCTGCTCTAAGGAGAACAACCCCAGCTTCTCTGATCTATAAGCACATAACTGTAATCCCTCATCCCTGGAACCATTCTAGTAAATCTCTTCTGTACCCTCTCCAAAGCCTTCCTAAAGTGTGGTGCCCAGAATAGGACATCGCAATCCAGCTGGAGCCAACCTAGTGTTTTATATAGGTTTAGCATAATTTCTTGGTTTTGTACTCTCTGCCTCTATTTATAAAGCCCAGGATCCCATCTGGTTTATGAACTGCTTTGTTAACCTGTCCTGCCACCTTCAAAGATGCTGGGTCAATTGTAATTTGAGACTGAGATCGATGGATTAGTGGTGGGTAAGGGTCTCCATGTATATGGAACAAAGGCGGGTAAATGGAGATGAGGTACAGATCAGCCATGATCTGATTAAATGGCGAAACAGGCTCGATGGGCTGCTACCTACTCCTGTTCTTATGTTTTCTATGATGTGCAAGAGTGGCTTAGGGTGACTCTTCCTCTTGCCACAGATAAGAATTCTGCATCTGTGGCAGTGAGTCTGCTTCTTAGTTATGACTTGGCATACATACTGCAATACAGTGCCATCATATTGGGGTATAACAGCAATTCCAATTCAAATCATTTAATATTACGTTACATGTTGCATATAGGGACATTGAGACACATATTACATGAATTTTCCTCCTAAATTGTTCTTTGCTTCATAACTTCTCCCTACTACTTTGATCAGACCCTACAGTCATGACAGAAAGACGATGAAACCACATCCAAACATCATTCAGATTGAACGAGCTTTCACAGCCGACTTTCCGCTCTTGCCTGGAGCTTGGATAGAGTATCCCGATGTACTGCCGACCAGATTCAATCCCAGTGGGTTTGGGTACAACCGCACCCTCTTTCTGGTGATGAAAAAGTAAGCAGTTCAGACCCTGCAAGGTGTGTGTGTGTTTAGGGGCTGCTAGCTGAAGAACTAGCTCCGGTCCATTATGTGATGTGTTTGAGTTTGGAAGGGAAGGAAACCTGAAATTGGCCATGGTAAAGCACACAATGTAGGTCTCTGCATGTGGTGTAAGGGATTGATTGAGTCCTAGATATTGGACGTCTGTTCTACATAGGAGCTTATTCCATACTTTAGCTGGGTTTAGTTAGCCTACCTCATGATTCACTGATCCCAGATTGATGTTGGATAAGGAATATAGTTATTGGCACTTTGCAGGAGTACCAGGTTTTTCATTTAAGGTCAGTGTACAATTGCTGGAAATGATTCAGAACTTTTAAAAATGATTCTCTGCATTCCCTTTATACCTTTTTTTTGCCAAAAATAGTACAGTAGGGATAGAAAATAATCTATAGAACATGTAATGATGTTGTATGCAGTTTTAAACCAAACTTGGTTCGCGGATTCAAGTTATTGGAACCAGTATATGTAGTAGAGCTGTGGGACCATAATATAGCGTGTGACGGACACTTGCAGCCCACATATCCTTCACCTGGTCTAGGCATACCAGCTACGAATGTCCTTCCATGGCTGTTGCTAGATTGAGGATTCACCTGTTGTTCCCGTCCTGCTTGTTGTCAAGTGAGAAAGTGAGGCAATGTTGTGAGGGATTTTCGCAGTATCCCCACAGGCCCTATAAAATACAACTGCTGGTACTGTAGATTTTTCCTCCTTTCTGTTGGGAAACGCTCAGCCTCCACTGGGGAATAGCCTGGGTGACGCATTTGAAATCAGAAGCTTGCTCTGTGGTGAAGTATGTTGCAACATTCTAGTGCGTGACTCTTGAGCAAGACATGCTCTAAACTGCAATCAAAACAAAAAGTTGATTGATACTGATGGCTCAGCTGTTTGTGCCAGATTCGGAAGCTCAAACATTCAGTCACTGAGTTAGCTGATCTGGACTGGAGTAGCATTTGGGCCCTTGTGGCTGTGTGTTGGGGATCTGGCACTTCATTGCTATCCAGTGACTCTTGCTGGAACTGCATGTGGGTGGAGATTGAGTCAGGACAGGGTAGAACTTGGCTATGATGTCCCCACAGTCAAAAAACCTATTGACGGTTGCTACCTAGACTCGTGCATAAAGAATAATGGCTTGGGTGAGGTACCAGAGGGTACTTTGCACCTGTGGAGTTGTACTGCGACAAGAGTTAGCACCTTTAGGAGGGAAGCAGAAAAAGAGGTGGGGGGTGGGGAAACCACCATTTTAGACAATGGCCATTTTGACTATGAAGCTGTTTGATTCTGTTGAAAGTGACGCGAAGAATTTTGTAGTCAGCTATTTGATGACACCTTTTGCAGAGCTAACATTTGTGTGTTTTGTGCCTTAGATATCCATGCACTCTGCGTCAGTACCTGCAGGCCTGTATCTCCGACACTAAGTTAGCTACCCTGATGATTCTTCAATTACTGGAGGGGGTGGATCATTTGGTTCAACATGGCATTGCGCACAGAGACCTGAAGTCTGATAATATCCTGGTGGAGTTTGATTCAGGTGATTTGTACAAATTGAGTTGGAGCAGGGAAGATTCTGTAAGCAGTCATCAAAATCTAGATTTTTGAAAGTTTTAACAACTCTGCATGCACAAAAAATATATTTGGTAAGAAGTTCAATCCAACAATAAGCAAAATATAACCTATCAAACATCAAAATGTAAGGCATAGAGTGACATGAGTCATGGGCTGGTAACATGAGGGGAGGACAACAGCAGCTGTACAGAGCTGTACACTCCTGCTCTTATGCCAGTATCTAACTAGAAGGAAGTACCATAGACAATGGTCTCGCCAATTGAAAGTTCAATCCTGTCCCACCACTAATATATTCCTTTGCTTCAAATAGGATCTATGAACTGTACTTTCAGTTCATTAACTAACTACATTTCTCTGCTACATCAAAAAAAACCTGGGCATAACCTATCCAAACTAGGCAAGAGAGGATTTGTCCAGAATTCCCAGTTTTGAGGCATAGAACTCCGTACAGGAGAAAGCCCTGGCTCTGCATTTACACAAGCACGGTGCAGCCAAATTTGTGTATCATTTTTGTTTGCCTTTTTTCTAGAAAGATGAAAGGATTTGCAGTCTATATTTCATGATGGCTGCAATCCTACAATTTCTGTGGCACCACAAAAGATTAAATTTTTGTTTGCTATATTTTGTAGAACAATTTTTTCTTTAACAATTTTAATTATATGGAAAATAATTGTTGTTTTTCAATTTATAGCACTCTTGCCTCAGTTGTAAAATTGCTGATTCAAGACCCACTCTAGCCCCTGATAAAGCATCGTATACATGTGAATCTTTCGTGTTTGTGCACTGTTTAGTTGGCTGCCCACGTTTGGTGATCACTGACTTTGGTTGCTGTCTGGCTGATGAAGGTCTGGGATTGAGGCTTCCCTTTACTAGTATGGAAGTTGACCGAGGAGGAAATTGCTGCCTAATGGCACCTGAGGTAAATGCACTGAAATATGTAAAATAAAATGACCCTGGTACTTCAGCACAGTTTGTGTTTGTAGCAAGACTGCAATCGGGACACTGGTTTATGATAACTGAACAAGTCAAAATTCTTTGACTAGTTGGTGCACCAAATCTGAAATGTAATCTCTCTTGTGTTTTCCAGATTTCTGCAGCAGTCCCTGGACGCAGTGTAGCTATTGATTACAGCAAATCTGATGCCTGGGCAGTGGGTACCTTGGCCTATGAGATCCTGGGTCTTCCCAATCCATTTTATGGATGTGGAATAGATTGCCTGGAGAGCAGAAACTACCAAGAGAATGCGCTGCCGTCTCTGCCAGACTCCATTCACAGAGACGTGAGGCTGGTGGTGAAGCTCTTGTTGTGCAGAGATCCTAAGAAGGTGAGTACAACAGAAGTTGAAACTGTTTATTGACTTGAAATTAAGAGGTCTTTTTGTAAACTGCCCTTGGTACATCACCACCTTGTTTTCACAAACATACAAGATTGACAGGTAGGAAAAGACCAGCTGGTTTATCAAACCTACCCCACACCATGATGGCCGGAGCATCATTATCCTCTTCACCCCATCCCTCTCCGCCCTGCAGCCATGTTAAGGTGAAAAAATCCTCTCCAACCCCCTCGGGTGATCAAAACCAGTCCAGGGGATCACATGGACCCAAGTGTTATTTATAAAGACACTTGCCTTCTATAGGATGCAATCTTTGCCCCATTCAGGAACCGGTCCAGCTCCCTTTTGAAGATGTTCAGAGAGCAGCATCCACCACTCTAGCCGGCAATGTAATCCAGAGGCTCACTGCTGTTTGGGAAAGAAGAACTGCCTAATATCCAGTCTATTGCATAGTTTGAACAAACATTTTAATGGCTTCATCATCAAATCATAACCCCTATCTCATTCAGGATCTGCAACATGTTCACCTTTTTATAACCTATTATTTGCAGGGCTCCTAAAGAGAACATGATTATCTTACCATGTTGAATTTAAAATGAAATATTATGTTGTATCATCAGTAACAGCTTTTCCCTACACCAATTCTATGGTACCCTGTAGAAACCTGTTTCTTTTCTGTTTTGCAAATGCTTTCACCTCCTCTCCTAAAGATGCTGACTTGCTGAGGTACAGGTTCAAAGACACAGTCCCTGGCCATTCATCAGGTGTGAGTCCTAGGCACTGAATGCCAACAGCCTATTCAAGTAAATGGTGCCATAGCCAACCCCAAGCTCAATCCTGTCCTCTCCTAATGTCCACACACAGCAGGGGTCACTAGATGGCTGCTCTTGAGGCCAGTTGTAGTGCCCTAGCTGCTGCCCTGACTGAGATAGCACTTTCAGCATAGACACGCAAGCCTTCATCCAATAGGGAAGATGGAGTCTGGAGATTAAATCAAGTTAATATGTTTAGCCTATGTACCATATGTAACACATGCAGGTGCCACCCACCCAGCAGTGCCTCACTCAGTTTTCCACGGAAGTGAAGATGAGAATCTTGAAATAAAAACAGAAAATACTGGAAACATTCAGCAGGTCAGGCAGCATCTGTGGAGAGAGGAACATAGTTAGTGTTCAGGTCGATGACCTTTCATTTTTATTCTCTCGGGCACAGGGAACCAATGGAGCTTGTAAGGAAAAGATGAAGGAATTGTCTCCTCCCACACTTCATTCAAAAGCTTCCTAAAGACTCTTCTCTCATAAGAATTAGGAGCAGGAGTAGGCCATTCGGCCCCTCGTGCCTGCTCCACCATTCAATGAGATCATGGCTAATCTTCTACCTCAACTCTGCTTTCCTGCATTGCCCCCATATCTCCTGATTCCTTTTAATACCCAGAAATCTATCAATCTGTCTTGAATATACTCAACGACTGAGCCTCTACAACCCTCTGGGGTAGAGAATTCGAGATTCACCACTGAGTGAAGCAGTTTCTCCTCATCTCAGTCCTAAATGGCCGACCCCTTATTCTGAGACTGTGACCCCTGGTTCTAGACTCCCCAGCCAGAGGAAACAACCCCCCTGCATTTACCCTGTCGACCCCTGTAAGAATTTGGCTGTTTTTCCATGTTTTTAGCACTCGGGCACTGAGGCTGAATGTACTGTCCTTCCTCTCAACCCAGCTGACAGCAGCTAAAAGTGTGGATTTTCATCATCTGTTAATCTGTATAAACCTCCATGAACATGCAATGTTTTCTTCCCTGTCATAGCGCCTGTCAGCAAGGGTTGCTGCGAACATGCTGCACCTACACCTGTGGGGGGTGGAGCTCCTCGCCTCTGCTCACATCAGTGTGGAGAAGGTTTTTGACTGGCTTCGGTGCCAGACTCTGCTTACCTCCCTGCAGGTCGCGATGAGTTCTGAATTATCTGTGGAGACCGAAATAAAGAGAAGCTTCTTGGCAAATCTCAGCTTTGAAGAACTGAGACTGGGTCTGAATCTACTGCTAGATGGGAAGAGTGGCTTCTAAATGCAACACAAGAGTTCACACCAATAAATAATTCACTGGGTTCTAAAACAGAATTTAGCTGAAATTAATGCTACTAATTAGGGATCTAGGAATAAAACTTTGCATTTGGTTTGTAATTAATGAGATGAACAAGAGCTTAAACAGTGTGTCTGGGTCTTGTGCTGGCCCAATAGTTAATGATAAGAAATGAATATCTCTCACCATACAGTACTTTACTGACAGAGGGGAAGATGTGATTTGGCTTCTGTAGCTCTCAAAACAGCTGAGAAATAAATATGTGGATGTGTGACTAACTCTGTTTACTGTCGAATATTACTGACTGCCAATCTGAAACAGAGGCCAGCTCACCTGAGTTGTTTCTTGTACTGCTTTTACCTTGAAGCCAAGCCCTGGTACTCAATACTTTTATTTAAACAGCTGGAGGTCCAAGGCCCACAGTGCAGGACTTCAACAAGTTGTAAAATGTATGAATAGAATGAAGACAAATCATTAAGTAGCAGTAGGCGACACTGAGCCTCGGTTTTAAAAGCCTGCAGATTGTAGGAGGATTAAGGGGGTCCAAGGAGTTCCAGTTTTGGGAAGGAAAAGTAAGTTTGTAGCCATGTGAAATAGTAATCCTGTGGGCAGGAACTTAAGTCATGCACAGATTGCATTGAGGGGAATTAAAAAAAAACTAACTGGATCATTTTTCTGCATTCTTTGTGTTTTCTGTCTTGTAACAGTTTCTCTTGTAGCTAAATTAGTTGCTGAGCTAATTAACTAGCCAGTCACACTGATGGACAGACATGGTGTCCGTCTATTTACAGTGTAGTTCTGTTTAAAATAAGTTAAATAAACTTAGTACCATCTGAAATTTGAATGTTGAAATCTCATTTTCATTTCCCTCGGCCATTTTTGTTGTGGCTGTTATGTAAATTATTGATATCCAGCATTGAGAACTTTCATATGAGACATCAGCAATTTAAACATGTTTTCAGATGTGAACTAAACTTCAAAAACACTTATTGCCAGGACTGAATTCCTCCCATACTTGAAAGTTGAGTATCATCTAACATTCCAGTCATATGCCATAAGATGAAGCCCTCTTATTTGTACAACATACACATTTAGTAGGACTCATCCACTCAGAAAATTACTTGCAACAATCCCCTTTCAGCAGTTCCTTTTGCTACCCCCTTTACTGGTTATATAACCTCCCATTCCCCTCCTTTTCCATAATATTTAGATTTTCCCTTTCCACTTTAATTTCCTCTTTCAATAGTTCATACGCCTCAATTTTATAAGCACCTTGTGCTCCAGAGAATCAAGTTCAAGATTTTTACTTCCAAATCCTTCCATGACTTCAATATCTCTGCAATTTTGCTTCCCACGTTGTATTCACAAGCATTCTGAAGACCTTTCTCTTCAATCGTGCTTTTGCCTCTGCCCTGTAAGGTGCTCTGAGACATCTTGTACATGAAGTGCACTATAGAAACTGTTGTTTTTCCTCTGTCCTCTCATGCAAATAGTGACTCGTACTGTATGAGATTCCTCCAGCACTGGCAGCCCTGGGGTCCTCAACCAATCTGCCATTCAAATCTTACATAGCACAGCACAGAAACAGGCCATTCAGCTCAAATAGTCTATGCTGCTGTTTATGCTCCACGAGCCTCCTCCCACCCTACCTCATCTAACCCCCATCAGCCTATCCTATTCCTTTTTCCCTCATGGACTTATCTAGCATTCCCTTAAAGGCAGCTATGCTATTTGCCTCAACTACTCCATGTTGTCATTTTTTTTCATAGGCAACCAAACCCAACGAAAGATGACATTCTGTAATGTTGACTGAGATTTATTAAGTTTGTAAGGATTGTTAGGAGCTGCACCTTAGTTGGACACACATGCAAGTAAACAAGCAATTGCTCTCCATCTCCCTATCAAAGTGGAAAATTAGATGGTTCAGTGGATAAATGCACTGCCCACGTAGCCGTAGAGACCAAGTTTCGATTCTGGTCTGTGTTGAGTTAGTTGATCTCAGCTGGGACTGCAGTTGACATACTACAGTTGTCTTCCGTGTCCCTGGAACGTGGAGGCAAAAATCAGCGAAGGTTTGTCCTCCTGATCATGATTCAGTGACTCTAGCTTAAAACTGCTTGTGTGGCTGTTAGATGAGAGCAATATGATATTCCCTGCAATGAAATATCCTACTGATGCTCACCACCCAGGTTCGCTCGTGAAGGATGGCCACCTGATTGGTGTACCAAAGGGTGACCAGCACATAGAACTCTACCACAAGAAGGAGGCTTGTAAGCAAGGTACGGCAATAATCATGGGCAATTTTAATCTTCATATTGATTTGGACAAATCAAATTGACTAAGGTAGCCTTGAAGAGTTCATAATGTATCCAGGATGGTTTCCTTGAACAGTATTTTGCAGAACCAACCAGGGAGCAGGATATCTTAGATCTGGTACTATGTAATGAGACAGGATTAATAAATGGTCTCAAGATCCTCTAGGAATGAGTGATCATAGCATGGTTGAGGGTGAAAAAGTTGGATCTCAAACCAGTGACCTGATCCTAAATAAAGGTATGAAAGCAGAGTTGGCTAAAGTGGACCGGGAAAATAGATTAAAGTGTAAGATGGTTGATGAGCAGTGGCAGACATTTAAGGTGATATTTCATAACTCAACATATTCCAGTGAGAAGGAAGTAAAGGATGGTATCAAATTGAAAATCTTGGCATACAAAGTGGCTAAGATTAGTGGGAGGCCAGAGGATTGGGAAATTAAAAAAAAAACAGCAAAGGATAGCTAAAAAAAAATCATAAAGCGAGGGAAGATAAATTATGAGAGTAAACTAGCAAGAAATATAAAAAAACATAGTAAGAGCTTCTACAGGTACATGAAAAGGAAGAGAGTAGCTAAAGTAAACGTTGGTCCCTTAAAGGGTGAGACTGGGGAATAAATAATGGGCAACAAGGAAATGTCAAAGACTTTGAACAAATATTTTGTATCGGTCTTCATGGTAGAAGACACTAAAAACATCCCAATAATGAATAATCAAGAGGCTATAGGGAGGAAGGAACTTAAAACGATCACTATCACTAAAGAAAAAGTACTCGGTAAAATAATGGGACTAAAGGTGGACAAGTCCCCTGGATCTGCTGGCTTGCATCCTAGGGTCTTAAAAGAAATGGTTGCAGCGATAGTGGATGCATTGGTTGTAATCTACCAAAACAACCTGGATTCTGGTGAGGTCCCCGCGGATTGGAAAACCGCAAATGTAATGCCCCTATTATCTATCGTTGGGAAAATGCTGGAGTCCATTATTAAAGAAGCAGTAGCAGAACATTTGGAAAAGCATAACAGTCAAGCAGAATCAGCATGGTTTTATGAAGGGGAAGTCATATTTGACAAATTTGCTGGAGTTCTTTGAGGATGTAACGAGCAGGGTGGAGAAGGGGGAATCAGTGGATGTGATGTATTTGGATTTCCAGAAGGCATTCGATAAGGTGCCATACAAAAGGTTACTGCACAAGATAAAAGTTCATGGGGTTGGGGGTAATATATTAGTGGATTGGCTAACTAACAGAAAACAAAGAGTCGGGATAAATGGGTCATTTTTTGGTTGGAAAATGGTGACTAGTGGGGTGCCATAGGGATCGGTGCTGAGGCCTCAACTATTTACAATCTATATTAATGACTTGGATGAAGGGACCAAGTGTAATGTAGCCAAGTTTGCTGATACAAAGATGGTTTGGAAAGCAAGTTGTGAGGAGGACACAAAAAATCTGCAAAGGGATAAATGCAGGCTAAGTGAGTGGGCAAACATTTGACAGATGGAGTATAATGTGGGAAAGTGTGAGGTTATCCACTTTGGCAGGAAAAATAAAAAAGCAAATTATTATTTCAATGGAGAGAAATTACAAAGTGCTGCAGTACAGAGGGACCTGGGGGTCCTTGTGCATGAAACATAAAAAGTTAGTACGCAGGTACAGCAAGTAATCAGGATGGCAAATGAAATGTTGGCCTTTATTGCAAAGGGGATGGAGTTAAAAGCAAGGAAGTCCTGCTACAATTGTACAGGGTATTGGTGAGGCCACACCTGGAGTACTGCATACAGTTTTGGTCTCCTTATTTAAAGAGGGATATACTTGCATTGGAGGCAGTTCAGAGAAAGTTCACAAAATTGATTTCTGGAATGAGTAATCACAGCATGGTTGAATTTCAAATTCAGATGGAGGGTGAGAAATTTGGATCTCAAACCAGCGTACTAAGCTTAAATAAAGGAGACTACAAAGGTATGAGGGCAGAGTTGGCTAAAATGGACTGGGAAAATAGATTAAAGTGTAGGACAGTTGATGAACAGTGGTGTACATTTAAGGAGATATTTCATAACTCACAAGAAAAATATATTCCAGTGAGGAGGAAAGGGTGTAAAAGAAAAGATCGCCATCCATGTTGAAAACAAGGTATCCAATTAAAAACAAGGGCGTACAAAGTGGCCAAAACTACTGGGAGGACAGAAGATTGGGAAGCTTTTAAAAGCCAGCAATGAATGACTAAAAAAATGATTAAGAAAGGGAAGATAGACTATGAAAGTAAATAAGCATGAAATATAAAAACAGATAGCAAGAGTTTCTATAGGTATATAAAAAGGAAGAGAGTGGCTAAAGTAAATGTTGGTCCCTTAGAGAACGAGACCGGGGAATTAGTAATGGGGAACATGGAGATGGCAGAAACTCTAAATAAATACTTTGTATCCATCTTTACGATAGAGGACACTAACAATATCCCAATAGTGGATAGTCAAGGGGCTATAGGGAGGGAGGAACTTATTAACACAATCACAATCACTAAGGACGTGGTACTCAGTAAGATAATGGGACTAAAGGCAGATAAATCCCCTGGACCTGATAGCTTGCATCCTAGGGTCTTAAGAGAAGTAACAGCAGGGATAGTGGATGCATTGGTTGTAATTTACCAAAATTCCTTGGATTCTGGAGAGGTCCCAGCAGATTGGAAAACTGCAAATGTAATGCCCCTATTTAAAAAAGGAGGCAGACAAAAAGCAGGAAACTATAGACTAGTTAGCCTGACATCTGTGGTTGGGAAAATGTTGGAGTCTATTATTAAAGAAGCAGTAGCAGGACATTTGGAAAAGCATAACTCAAGTCAGGCAGAGTCAGCATAGATTTATAAAGGGGAAGTCATGTTTGACAAATTTGCTGGAATTCTTTGAGGATGCAACAAACAGGGTGGATAAAGGGGAACCAGTGGATGTGGTGTATTTGGACTTCCAGAAGGCATTTGACAAGGTGCCACATAAAAGGTCACTGCACAAAATAAAAGTTCATGGGGTTGGGGGTAATATATTAGCATGGATAGAGGATTGGCTAACTAACAGAAAACAGAGAGTCAGAATAAATGTTCATTCTCGGATTGGCAATCAGTAACTAATGGGGTGCCGCAGGGATCAGTGCTGGGACCCCAACTATTTACAATCTATATTAACGACTTGAATGAAGGGACCTCCCATGCTTTTCCTCCCATCTTTGTATTGTCAGCAATGTGTGAGGAGGACAAAAAAAAAACCTGCAAAAGGACATAGGCAGGCTAAGTGAGTGGGCAAAAATTTGTCAGATGGAGTATTATGTTGGAAAGTGTGAGGTTATGCACTTTGGCAGAAAAAATATCAAAGAGCAAGTTATTATTTAAATGAAGAAAAATTGCAAAGTGCTGCAGTACAGCGGAATCTGGGGGTCCTGGTGCATTAAACACAAAAGGTTAGTATGCAAGTACAGCAAGTGATCAGGAAGGCCAATGGAATCTTGGCCTTTATTGCAAAGGGGATGGAGTACAAAAGCAGGGAAGTCTTGCTACAGTTATACAGGGTATTGGTGAGGCCACACCTGGAATACTGCGTACAGTTTTGGTTTCCATATTTAAGAAGATATACTTGCTTTGGAGGCAGTTCAGAGTAGGTTCACTAGGTTGATTCTGGAGATGAGGGGTTGACTTATGAGGAAAGGTTGAGTAGGTTGAGCCTCTACTCATTGGAATTCAGAAGAATAAGAGGTGATCTTATCGAAATGTATAAGATTATGAGGGGGCTTGACAAGGTGGATGCAGAGAGGCTGTTTCCACTGATTGGGGTGACAAGAACTAGGGGGCATAATCTTAGAATAAGGGGTCACCCAATTAAAACTGAGATGAGGAGAAATTTCTTCTCTGAGGGTTGTAAATCTGTGGAATCCGCTGCCTCGGAGAGCTGTGGAAGCTGAGTAATTGAATAAATTTAAGACAGAGATAGTTTCGTAACCGATAACGGAATAAAAGGTTATGGGGAGAAGGCAGGGAAGTGGACCTGAGTCCATGATCGGATCACCCATAATCGTATTAAATGGCGGAGCAGGCTCAAGGAGCCGTATGGCCTACTCCTATTTCTTATGAAGGGGTTGACATGAGCAGGTTGAAGAGGTGATCTTATTGAAACATATAAGATACTGAGGGGGCTCGACAAGGTAGATGTAGGGTGGATGTTTCCCCTCATGGGGGAATCTAGAACTGGGGGCATAGTTTCAGAATAAGGGGTTGCCCATTTAGAACAGAGGAGAAATTTCTTCTCTGAGGGTTGTAAATCTGTGGAATTCTCTGCCCCAGACAGCTGTATCATTGAATATATTTAAGATGGTGATACAGATTTTTGAGGGATAAGGGAGTGAAGGATTATGGAGAGTAGCCAGGTACGTGGAGCTGAGCCCAAGATCAGATCAGCCATGATCTTATTAAATGGCGGAGCAGGCTCGAGAAGCCAAATGGCCTACTCCTGCTCCTATTTCATATGTAATATGTTCAGGACAGGAGAGAAAATTGTACAAGAAATAAATCACTTGCTAACTGGGATCACCTGCGGGTCAGAGTCAAACTTTAGTCGAAATGCAGTAGTACCTGTTACAAAACAGCTAATCAGATTCCAAAAGTCAAGTTGTGGCCTTTGAACCTGGCTGTGATTTTCGAAGGGCTCTGACAGCTCTGGAATAGTCACTCTCCACACTGAAAATAAAGAGTTGTATTTATATAATGCTTTTCGTGACCACCGGACGTCTCAAAGCGTTTTACAGCCAATGAAGTACTTTTGGAGTGCAGTCATGGCACCTTGAGTCTCGTCACCGAGAGCATGCAGAAAACAAGCGCAGACAGTGGAAGGAGCGTGCGGCAAACCGGGCGCCCCACCCACCCTTTCGTCCAACCACTGTCTGTCCTACCTGTGACAGACTGTAATTCCTGTATCGGACTGTTCAGTCATCTGAGAACTCACTTTTAGAGTGGAAGCAAGTCTTCCTCGATTTCGAGGGACTGCCTATGATGATGAATGTAGGAAACGCGGCAGCCAATTTGCGCACAAGCAAGCTCCCACAAACAGCAATGTGATAATGACCAGATAATTTTTTAAAATGTTGATTGAGGGATAAATATTGGCCAGGACACCGGGGATAACTCCCCTGTTCTTCTTCGAAATAGTGCTATGAGATCTTTTACGTCCACTTGAGAGAGAGGATCTCGGTTTAATGTCTCATCCGAAAGACAGCACCTCCGACAGTGCAGCACTCCCTCAGCACTGGAGTGTCAGCCTTGATTGTTTTTATGTGCTCAAGCCCTTGAGACCCACAACCTTCTGACTCAGAGGTGAGTGTGCTACCCACTGAACCAGGCTCCACTGGTTGTTGCAATCACTGAAAGAGTTATTTTGAATAAACCTTTATGCAGGTAGATGTCTTTAGGAGAGGAATAAAGTGGGTATGTCACAAATACCTGAGGTGGGTTGCCCTCCTTCCTGAGCTACTGGCCAGGATGCAGCACAAGGAGGAAGATAATTCAGCCAGAGCTGGTCTGTAAATAGCTCAGAGTGACATTGACAGACAGGCCAGGGCGGGTCACTTCTCCCACACTCTCAGACTGGGAAATGGGAGACCGCTCGATGGCTCCAAAGAAAGTAAGTTATTTTGGGGGCATTTTAAATAAACTCTGAGTCTGAGTAAAACTGCAACAGCGACAACAATGGTCGGAGTGGTCAAATGCTCCTGTTAACTCTTACAATTGAAGCGGTCAGATCGGGCAGAGTTGCAGTTGCTAAGTCCAACAAGAGTAATCTAGCACGAGTGCGTGTTTGCTTTAAAACTCCTGGGCTATTTCCAACTTCCTCAGCAAGAATGGAGCGGATTCTCTTGCGTTGTGTCCCTTTACTGAAGTTGGGATATCCGCGGGACCGCCTGTGGCTGCTGCAGACTCTGTCCCGCCGGAGTTTCTCCTCGTCCCGGCTGAACGTGCCCAAGAGCGCCGTCGAAGTGGCCCGGCCGGTGGGAGTTTGCTCCATGATGCGCCTCCCAGTGCAGGACTCCTCGCAGGGCCTGGATGCTGCTTTTGTTGGGGTGCCTCTGGACATTGGCACCTCGAACCGGCCTGGTTCCAGGTAGGAAGCACAAGTACATCTAGGAATGATGAGCAACGTGTCCCCAGTAATCCGCAGTACAAACTTGTCCCAAATTTAGTTTTGTAATGACTCAAGAGTCTTGTTACTGTAAACTGCCTCAGGTGTAAACCTGATCCAACTTTATTCGTGCCCAAAGTACCCGTGCTTATATACCAGTGACCGCGCACACGCGCATACAGCCCGATGACCTCCGACAGTGGCCCTCTGGTATCTGGTGACCTTAAGCATCAATTCATAACAACATCCCCCTTTCAAGATCAAATTAAGATGGTCTGGGACTTTCCGCTCACGAGTTGATCGTCTCAGTTCAACTTTAGTTCTGGGCGAGTGTTCTGAGTAACCAATCTGATGGGAGTGGTAATGACCATATCAGGGACTGAAGGTCCAGGTTCCGTAATGACAGCAGAGACCTCTGATGAAAGAACATTGGTTGGTTGGTCACTGACTGCATCTTCCTCAAATGGTTCCAGTACATCCGTGTGCCGCAGTTTGACCTGATAAACATGTTTCCTGCATGTTTGCCCATTCTTGAGCACGACAGTAAACACTCTGTTCACCTCCTTGGCTGTAACAGTACCAGCGATCCACTTTGGACCTTGACCATAGTTCAGTACATAAACTGGATCGTTGACAGAGATGCCACATCACACAGCAGCATGATCATGATACCATTGCTGACTTTGACGTCTGTTTTTAACACGATCATTCAAATCAGGATGAACAAGCTTGGTCTTGAGATTTCTCTTCATCAGTAGCTCAGCAGGGGAAACCCCAGTAAGCGTATGAGGTCTTGTCCTGTAACTGAGCAGTATACATGACAACCGAGTCTGCAGTGAACCCTGAGTTACACATTTCACACTTTGCTTGATCATTTGAACAGCACGCTCTGCTTGACCATTAGAAGCAGGTTTGAATGGAGCTGACCTCACATGTCTAATACCATTTGAGTTTCATGAACTCCTGAAACTCAAGATTCATGAAACAGGACCTGTTGTCGCTCACAACAATATCAGACAAACCATGAGTAGCAAACATGACACGAAGGCTCTCAATAGTAGCTGTAGATGTACTGGATGACAGAATAATACACTCTATCCACTTTGAATATGCATCCACCACAACAAAGAACATCTTTCCTAGGAAAGGGCCCGCAAAATCGATGTGGATCCTCGACCATGGTTTGGCTGGCCACGACAAAAGACTCGGCGGAGATTCCACTGGTACTTTACTTAGCTGCATGCAAGTATTGCACTGATGCACACATGATTCCAGATCAGAGTCAATTCCAGGCCACCATACATGAGACCTGGCAATGGCTTTCATCATGACAATACTGGGATGAGTGCTACCTTTCTTAGGCATGATGACACGATTACCCCACAATAAACAATCTGATTGAATGGACAGCTCATCTTTGCGACGGTTGTATGGTTTGATCTCATCACACATCTCCATAGGTATTGCAGACCTATGGACCAGTCATCACAAAATAAAGTGATGACTGGTCCAGATCCTGACTTACTGAGCAGTGACAGGAGTTCCTTCACTCTCAAAAACATCCATGACTAACAGTAGATCTGCAGGTTGAGGCGTCTCCATATCAGGTGTGGGCAAAGGCAGACGACTCAGTACATCAGCACAATTCTCAGTGACCGGATCTATAATGAATAACATAATCGTAGGCAGACAATGTCAACGCCCACCTCTGAATACGGGACGATGCATTGGTATTAATACCTTTGTTTTCGGAAAAAAATGAAATGAGTGGCTTGTGATCTGTTTCGAGTTCAAAACAAAGACCAAACAGATCACAAGCCACTCATTTTTCATTGATGCATCTTTTTGACCCCACACACACAGGCCAAAGCTTCTTTTTCTACCATGCTGTAAGCTCTTTCCGCTTTCGACAAACTTCTTGAAGCATACGCAACAGGTTGCAGCTTACCCGACTCATTTGCATGTTGGAGTACAGAGCCAACCCCATATGATGAAGTATCACAGGCCAATACAAGACACTTACACGGATCATAATGAACAAGCAACTTGTTTGAACAGAGCAGATTCTTAGCTTTCTCAAAAGCTCTATCTTAAGGCACACCCCAGACCAAGTTGTCGTCTTTTTTGAGTAGCCTGTGCAGTGGCTCTAATAAAGTGCTTAGTCTGGGTAAGAAATTACCGAAGTAGTTGAGTAGCCTAAGGTGTAAGGGGAGCTTGGGGTGTGGGTTCGAATCCACACTTTCCTGAGGTTTGTACGTGCGATTTATGAGGATGGGTGAGTAACGAGGCACCAGACGCAGTGGGTAAGATTGCAAAATGGCTAATGTTGTTTATTTAGAATAGTAAACACAAAGATAGAGGGCATAGGAAGAGGTCGTAAATAGCAGTAATGGCACAATCTCACTCAACAACACAAAAAATTCTCGCAACAGGGAAGGGAAAGATAAGAGGTTGAAACATTCCACCCACACACAATCACACCTCCCACTTCCACCCTTCTTACCAATTCCTATCCTAAATTGAGTCTGTTAGGGGGTTTGGGCTGTACTCACAATCCTATCAACTCCGGGGTTCTGGGGGCACTTATTTCAGCTCGGGGCCCATCTGGGGTGGGTTTTACGTTGTTGGTCGGTTCGGTTTTCCTCCTCAATGTTGCGTCGGTTTCTTCTATTTGCCTCTCGGTTGGCTCCTAAGCAAAAAGCTGCTGGAGTTAAGCACACCTTCCCCAGAGCGAGGGCCCTGTGAAAAGCTGACTCAACTCCCACAAGTTGACTCCCACTGCTCGTTCTGGAGGTCCTATATTTGTATCCAATTTAGTTCTGGCCTTTTCGCGCTCAAACTCAGTTGGTGGTCCATTGTGTAAGGGAGATAGCTTTGAATATTTAATCAGAAGATGTCACAGGTGCAGGTAGGTGTGAGGACAGGGGTATTGTTTCAGTGCACATTGGTGCCTCAAAGTCTGATGGTCCATTGTAACAGTCCTGGGAGTCAATCGGTTTGGGCCTCCCCTTTGATGGGCCATTAGGTAGATGATGGTCCACATTCATTAGAAATGAGTCATATTTTCAACCTGGGCCGGGTAGTCCCCATTGGTTGAGGATTTCCCCGCTTCAGGCCCGACTCGACCCCTGATTGGCCTGCCAGAATGCACTTTTCCCCCATTGGCCAGTGCCTCTGTCTCGCTTGTGAGCCAGACTCCACAATGTCTGTATCCGCCCACACGTTTCCCAGCCTGCCTGGTCTGAGGATTTTACTTGGCCAAAAATGTTCATTTACAATGTATAGGACGATCCCATGGTAGTTTTCTTGTCCTTAGGGTGTTCCAATAAAATGCGGCCGTGGATTTTCGAACCTTACACTCCCCCATTAAAACACTCTGTCTCAGGGTGTTTTCAAAATATGAAGCAAAACCTTTTCCCTCTCACCAGAGCCAATCTTCCCCAAATCTTACCTCAACCCACGATAAAACATTAAAATACACCAATGGTATTCATACATTTGGAATCAATACAATACTGAAAATGTAAAAATGCTTCTCAACCAATACCCTTCACCAAAATCATAATAGTACATAGTATCACACATCATAGTATTACAGATCGGGAGGTACGGACCTTTTACAAGGTACAGACTTTTCTTTACAGTGCAATACATTTGGCTCGTACAATCGGTCCCGTCATACTGCATAGACTTTGCTAGCCCTCCCTTTTCGTTTGGCTTTTGACTTGGCCTCCCGCATAGCTTTCTCAATTTTTAAACGACGGCCCTTTCTCCTAAGCTGGCAGCGGATCGCCAGCAAATCGGCTCCGATGATCAGCTGTGCCACTACCAGGGCATAAGAGAGGATGCGGTCCCAGGCCGGGACCTCTACGTCCAACCCCCCAATCCCACCAGGACCTTGAATTTAAGTCAGCTATCTGGGCTCCCAATTTTACTGGGTTTTTTTGTTGTAGGGTGAAATAATATTTCTGGGATTTTTGTGCTGCTTTGAACAGATCTGTCAGGTGCTCTGGTAAAAATGGAATGTGGCATCCAAAACGTGCTACATAATTGTCCATGCCACTAATCATTGATGCCCCAGTGTTGAAACCGGTAAAAACATAATTCCAGATCCCTCTGCTGTGTCTTTTCGGTTTGATGTTGTCTTTGGGTTGTAGACGGTACAGCAAAGTCTTATTCAAATAGCCAAAATCGAGCTCGTAGAATGTCCTGAACATTTCTCGAAGGAGAGCCTGGTAGAGGCATTCTGTCTCTTTTGGGCACCACTCAGGTAGGTGCACTTCGGTAAGGTTTAGGATGACGGAGGCCACAGCGTAGTGGACCCCCTGGTATAGCAGCTTATCTGTGGGAACCAAAACCAAACCGTTCTCTGGTCCCTGGGTGGTGGTAAGGCATCTGTCCGTGTCAGTTGGTTCGGTCGGGGCTGTGGACAGGGGCTGTCTGGGGTGTGTGCTTAACTCGGTGGCGTGGATGTAGCTGGGGTGGCTTACTATGCATGCGACCATGCTCCGGTCCCATCCCATCCCCTCCCCTTCATCCCACCACTGTCGGGAGAACGCTATGGAGATGCCTGCCGGGCATATCTTTTCTGATCCCCACATGCGCACACACACTCCTAACTCCGCCTCCCACCATTTATCCCAACACACACTCACTCCCCCCTGGGTGCCCGTGATGGTCCGGTAGGTGCTGTTGTCCAGTCTCTCCCAATCTGCTGTCGGGTTTCCCATGTCCTTGCTCAGCTTCCTGAGCCACCACCACCTTCCCACCGGGATGTGCCCCTTACAGGTCAGGCGAACCCTCTTCCCAACCACGACCCTAACCTGGGATGCGGTCACCTCAATGCTGGGGCAGGAGACTGATGCTTCCCCATACGTGACCCGGGGTGGATGGAGTATCCAGTGGAATTGGACCCCACCACCCTGGCCACCTTCCCCTGTGGGTATATATTGCGGTCCCCTCTACCCCTGGTGTCCCTTCTCCTGTGGTGACAGTCGGTGCCTGCCCCCCTGAGCATCCAAAAATAATGGCTTCTTCAGTCTCTCCCTGGTAGCCAATGCACTTTCTGATGTAGGTGCACAGGAGCAGGAATTTACTCATCTCTGGTTCCTCTTCTGAAAGACAAAACCTCATTTGGTTCAAAAACCCTGAGCCCCCTGGCTCATCCCTCCCCCATTTTCCACTCTGTCTACACCTCACAGTACCCCTGCACGGGTTTAAGCTGTGTGTGCCTATCGGTCTGGCCGCAAACCGCAATTTTACTGTGGAAGTCAAGGAATTTCAACTAATAAACACTTGAAACAACAAACAAACCTTACACAAAAGAGGAAGTGAGAGAAAAAATGAAGTCTAGGCTCCTTATCCTATTGGCTCAAAAGCCTCAGTGTTATACTCCCTATATTACAGAGGCCACCTGAGCCCCACTACATTAGCGAAATCTTTATATATATCTGTACACACCTACTGCTCTCCTTTTTAACCTGCTTGCCACCCTTCCCGGGTGGCTGTGCTAATCCCTGGGACGCTCCTTGGTTTTCCTTTTATGCACGGGAATGTAGGGGGGAGACCACCTCTCCTTTGGCCTCTTGGGCCGGACCGACCTCCGCGGCCCCTCTGTCTCCCCTGTCAAGGTGTCCCCCGAGCTTCGGGTGGTGCTTACTGGGCTGGTACAGCCCCTCACCCCCTCCAGGGATGGCTCACTGCCCTCGGGAGCAATGAAAATTCTCCCAGCAGATTCCTTGCTGCCGGGGACTCCCGTATCCTCTGGGGGCTTTGGGTTGTACAAGGGTTTCACCCGAAACCACTCGCAGCTGATACTCTCATAGCGTTTCCTCAGTTCTTCTAGGGATCACTCACTACTGAGACGCCGCCACCCTCTCTCCTGCAGGCTCTGGGCTGTCTGCACCGAAGGCTAGGCTAGCCCCGACAGGCTCCTCACTGTCGGCGGCCCCTTCCTCCAATACAACCCCTTCCCTGTCAAGAGACTCTCGTTCCTCCAGGGACCACTCACTGCTGGGACCCGCCGCCACTATCTCGCTTGCAGGCTCTGGGCTGTCCGCACCGAAGGCTAGGCTAGCCCCGACAGGCTCCTCACTGTCGGCGGCCCCTGTCTCCGGTACAACCCCTTCCCTGTCAGGAGACCTTGGCTGCGGGGTCACGTCCAGTGACTGGCTGCCTGCCCTGCGCGGCCCTTTTCCCCTAGTACCTCTCGGGAAAGTAAAACAGGCTGCTAGGGACAGTGGCACCCTTGGCTGCGGAGTCCGAGCGGATCTCCTAATGGGTGGAGGTGAGCCCTCGTCCCATATGTAAGGTGGAAATCCCCCTTCCTGTGGGTCCAAAATCTGTGAGTAGTTTGTACCTGTGAAGCAACTCACTGCTCCTTGTGGTGGGATCGGTGGGGCTGCAGTGGTGGGCTGGGGGCCTGGGCTTCCCATCGGGATTATCCCTCCGGGCTGCCCTTTCCCACGAGGTTTTGCTTTGTTGGGATTAAACAGTTTACATTGGTTAATGTGAAACCATTTAACCCGGCGGGGCATCTTGACCACTTATACCATGGGGCTTGCCTTGTCGACAATGCTGTAAGGCCCCATGTATAGCGGCTCAAAGACTCCCACCCTGGCAAAGTTACGGACCATGACCTGGTTCCCCACCTGCCACTCGTGGTGTTTGCTCGGTTGGTCTGATGCTGCTTCCCCATGTTAGTGGCCGCTTGCCAGTGAATCTGCTTGAGGTGCTCCAACAGACTCTTGGTAAAGCGGTCCCTATTCACCTCGATTACCTGAGCTTCTGTCAGGACCGGGGCAAGTACATGGGTGAGGATTCGCATGGCTCTTCCAGTGATGAGCTCGTATGGGGAATACCCTGTGCTTTTCGACTGGCTGGCCCGGATCCCCATCAAAACCAGGGGCAACCTCTCCAACCACCTCTGCGGGGAGTCCCCAGTCTCCTTCCTGAGTTTTTCTTTCCAGGTCCTATTCATACGCTCCACTAGCCGCGAGCACTGGGGGTTGTAGGCGACGTGCCACTTCCCCTCAATCCCCAGCACCTTAAAGGTTGCCTGCATGACCTGTCCCGTGAAGTGGCTCCCCCGGTCGGACTCCAAGTACTGTGGAAGTCCCCACCTGGAGAACACCTCCCTAACCAATAACCTGGCGGTCCCCACTGCTGTGGCTGTTCGGCAAGGGAAGGCTTCAGCCCACTTTGCGAAAGTGTCCACCAAAACCAGGCAGTACCGGTACCCTCCCTTAGCCACAGGTAAGGGAAGTCCTTATTAGTCAGGAAATTGTGTTGGGGAAATTGATGGGATTGAAGGCCGATAAATCCCCAGGGCCTGATGGTCTGCATCCCAGAGTACTTAAGGAGCTGGCCTTGGAAATAGTGGCTGCATTGACAGTCATTTTCCAACATTCCATAGACTCTGGATCAGTTCCTATGGAGTGGAGGGTAGCCAATGTAACCCCACTTTTTAAAAAAGGAGGGAGAGAGAAAACAGGGAATTATAGACCGATCAGCCTGACATCGGTAGTGGGTAAAATGATGGAATCAATTATTAAGGATGTCATAGCAGCGCATTTGGAAAGAGGTGACATGATAGGTCCAAGTCAGCATGGATTTGTGAAAGGGAAATCATGCTTGACAAATCTTCTGGAATCTTTTGAGGATGTTTCCAATAGAGTGGACAAGGGGGAACCAGTTGATGTGGTGTATTTGGACTTTCAGAAGGCTTTCGACAAGGTCCCACACAAGAGATTAATGTGCAAAGTTCAAGCACATGGGATTGGCGGTAGTGTGCTGACGTGGATTGAGAACTGGTTGTCAGACAGGAAGCAAAGAGTAGGAGTAAATGGGTACTTTTCAGAGTGGCAGGCAGTGACTAGTGGGATACCGCAAGGTTCTGTGCTGGGGCCCCAGCTGTTTACATTGTACATTAATGAGTTAGACGAGGGGATTACATGTAGTATCTCCAAATTTGCGGATGACACTAAGTTGGGTGGCAGTGTGAGCTGCGAGGAGGATGCTATGAGGCTGCAGAGTAACTTGGATAGGTTAGGTGAGTGGGCAAATGCATGGCAGATGAAGTATAATGTGGATAAATGTGAGGTTATCCACTTTGGTTGTAAAAACAGAGAGACAGACTATTATCTGAATGGTGACAGATGAGGAAAAGGGGAGGTGCAAAGAGACCTGGGTGTCATGGTACATCAGTCATTGAAGGTTGGCATGCAGGTACAGCAGGCGGTTAAGAAAGCAAATGGCATGTTGGCCTTCATAGCGAGGGGATTTGAGTACAGGGGCAGGGAGGTGTTACTACAGTTGTACAGGGCCTTGGTGAGGCCACACCTGGAGTATTGTGTACAGTTTTGGTCTCCCAACATGAGGAAGGACATTCTTGCTATTGAGGGAGTGTAGCGAAGGTTCACTAGATTGATTCCCGGGATGGCGGGACTGACATATCAAGAAAGACTGGATCAACTGGGCTTGTATTCACTGGAGTTCAGAAGAATGAGAGGGGATCTCATAGAAACTGACGGGTTTAGACAGGTTAGATGCAGGAAGAATGTTCCCAATGTTGGGGAAGTCCAGAACCAGGGGCCACAGTCTAAGGATAAGGGGTAAGCCATTTAGGACCAAGCTGAGGAGAAACTTCTTCACCCAGAGAGTGGTGAACCTGTGGAATTCTCTACCACAGAAAGTTGTTGAGGCCAATTCACTAAATATATTCAAAAAGGAGTTAGATGCAGTCCTTACTACTAGGGGGATCAAGGGGTATGGCAAGAAAGCAGCAGTGGGGTACTGAAGTTGCATGTTCAGCCATGAACTCATTGAATGGCAGTGCAGGCTCGAAGGGCCGATTGGCCTACTCCTGCACTTATTTTCTATGTTTCTATGTAATCGATTTGTATCGATTGCCATGGTCCCTCTACCCCCCCTTGCGTGTCCTAGAGACATTTTTCTTTTCTGGGGATCTGGATTATTGGTTGCACAGACAAGACAGTTTGCGCAAAATTCACGAGTGTCTTCCCGGAGCTGGGGCCACCACCCGACCTGTTCCACCCGTTGCCAGGTGACCTCCGGTCCGGGGTGTCCAGCTCCAGGTACCTGCTTGGGCCAGCTGAAGGAACTCCCTCTGGTGCTGCTGGGGCACTATCCACTGCTCTCCTTTAAACAACATCTTCTCCCTAACATGGATGCCTGTGCCTCCGTACGGTCCTTCGACCTTTTCTCCCACAGTCAGCTTGTCCATGATGGACTTGAGGACGGGATCTCGCGCCTGTATCTGCTGGACGTCCCTGTCCGCCCCAGATAGTTGCTATGGTTCCCGTTCGGGCTCCCTCTTTGGCCAGTTGATCTGCCTTTTGGTTCCCTGCAGCCCTGGGCTCATGTTTGTAATGGGCCTTTACTTTGTGAATGCAAATGTCTGCCCCGGTCCCTACTGCCTGCATGATGTGCTGCAGGAAGGGTTTTATGGCCAGGGGCTTACCGTCTGCAGATGTATACCCGCGACGGGACCAGATGGCTAGGTACTCCGTGCAGGTATTGCAGGTGAACATACTATCTGAACAGATGGTATAGGGCCCGTGGAAATTTGTCGGGGTGGGTGACTACATACATGACTGCCGACAGTTCAGCATGCTGGGCGCTCATGGTGGTTGGGAGCTTTATGGCCCTGGCAATGCCTGTCTGGGGATCATAAATCCTGCACCCTGTGAGTCTTTCCCCTGCCACCACCGTGCTGAACCCGTCAACGTAGATCTCCCGGCCATGGGGATGGATCTCCGCCCGGAGCCCTATGTCCACGTCCCAGACCCCCTCAACGGAGCAACGGTGGGTTTTCCCGGGGTACAGCATGTTGGCTGTCAGTCGGTGCTCACACATCCCTTTTACTCTCAAATCCATCTGTGAGAGCAGGAGGGTCCAGCGAGCAATGCGTGCGCTTCTCACTGTCCCATCCTTAATTCTCCCATCCAGCAGCATCTGAGTGGGGGTGTGATGAGTGAGGAGGGTGATTGGGGACACTCCTGTAAACACCTGCGACCGCTTCACAGCTCAGTGGGTGGCCAGCAGATGCCTTTCACAGTTTGAGTAACCCCTCTAACCCTCAGTGAGGACCCTGGAGGAGTAGACCACCGGCCTCAGCTGGCCGTGCCGCTGTTGCATCAGCACAGCACTTAAGCTATCCCCGCTGGCTGCTACCTCCAGGAAAAATTCCTCACCCTCATCTACCGCTCCCAGGGCCGGAACTTTCTGCAGGTCTCCCTTGAGGCGGGTAAATGCTGCATCACAGTCCTCATCCCACTCCCACTCCACGCCTTTGCGCAGGAACCGGAGTAGGGGGGCTGCAATGGCTGCGTAATCCTCAATGAAGTCCCTGCAGTAACCGGTCAGACCCAGGAACGACCTCACCCCTGTAACTGTAGTCGGAGCCAGTAACTCCTGAACTGCCCTCCTCTTAGCCTCATCAATGGCTCTCTCCCCTGCCCGCACAGTCAGCCCCAGGAATTTTACCTCTGTCTGGCCAGTCTGTGCTTTCTAAGGGTTTACTTTAAAACCCTCCTCGTGCAGCAGTCCCAACAGCTCTGCCAGCAGGGGGCCGTGCTCTTCCTCCGAATCAGAGAATAGCAGCAGGTCATCCACATACTGGACTAGCTGTCTGGGTCTGCTCAACTCTTTCAGGCAGTTGGCCATACACTGATGAAAAATGCTCGGACTGTCGTGGAAGCCCTGGGGCAGACCGTTCCAGATATACTGCTGTCCTTTGAATGTAAAGGCGAATTTGTACTGGTCCTCCCTCCGCAGCGGGATGCACCAGAACCCATTCGAGATGTCCAGCACCGTAAAGACGGCTGCGGACGCGGGGATGGCTATGACTAGGTCGGCTACCCCTGCCACTGTGGGCGCACAGGCAGGGATATTTTTATTGAGGACTCGGTAGTCCACCGTGGCCCTCCAAGCATTGTCCGTTTTCCTAACCGGCCAAAGTGGAGAGTTCACATGCGTGGCTATTGGTCTCAACACTCCCTGTCTGACTAGAGATCCCAATGCGACCTCAAGGTCTGCCTCAGCCTCCCTGGGAAAATTATACTGCTTCTGGGGCTTAGACATGGGGTCCCCGTCTACTCTAACCTCGACCCCATTTACCCGTCCACAGTCGTGCTTATGCCTGGCAAATGCCGCCAGGTTGGCCCGCACAAAAGCCTGATAGATCATCGGGGTGCCATCTACCAGAGCGGCGAGGTCATATCCCTCCTTCGGCTTTACAGTGCAGAGGGAACCCTTCCCCTGCTTCTCCTGGATGACTGCTGTACCTTCCCCTTCCCCGGTGTCAGCTGTGCCTCACAGACAGTGGTTCCTCAGGTCGACCAGGATTTTCTGGCCGCTAAGGAAATCTTCCCCTAGGATGCCTTTACCCACTCCCTTCCACGGCAGGAGGACACACTTCCACATGGTGTGGAGGGTGCCTATGTGTATCTGCAGTGGTTTGGAGAAGAAGCCCTCGCGTTCTTCTCCAGTGAAGCTGGTTAGGCAGTAGGGGATCCCACTGGATAGGGGTGAGGTGGTCGGGTCGTCTACATGAACCAGGGTGCACGAGGCCCCTGTGTCCAGCAGATACTCCCCATGGACCCCCTCAACCCCCATCATGACACATGGTCTGCTCCACCCATCATAGGTGACCGGGCAGAGGTACACGGGTTCCTCGGGGTCTAGTAATTGGCGGGTGTTGGTCTGGGCCTGAGGGATTTCTCCCCCAGTGACGGCTGCGATCTTCCCAGTGTGGGTAAAGAGTGCCTGCAGAGCCGCGAGGAGACCCTCGAGTGGGGCGGCAGGGCTGGGCACAGCTTGCTTGGGAGGGACTGGGGCTGAGGTTGGGGCCTGTGGACCTCTCTTTTCCTGCTTCGGAGCCCGGCATTCCCTCCTCATGTGCCCTGCCTTCCCGCACCCGTAGCAAACCACCTCTCTGCCTGCCTACCAATTCCCTTCTTGCCTCCACTCTCTCTTATCAGAGCCGGGGCAGATCTCACACACCTTCCCCTTGGTGGGTTTCTCCCCCCCGATTCTGCCATTGCGAAAAGAGAGGGTCAGCTGCCTCAGCACCGTCTCCTCTGTGGCTTGGGGGTCTCTGAAATCGAACCACAGGTTGGCCTGGGCGCGCAACTCCGGGAGGCTGTTTGCCACCAGTGCACGCAGCTAGCGACCATGTCGGTGTGCATCCAGCTGGGTTCGGTCCAAATTCCCCCCACTGGCTTCCTCATACACTGGCCACAGTCGATCAGCGAACGCCTTGGGGGTCTCCCCAGGTCTCTGGACAGTGGCCTGTACCCGGTCGAACGGACAGCTGTCGTTCAACCCCATGGCCTCCAGGATATCCTCCTGGAGAGTGGCCACTGTTCGCTGACCCCTCTTGCTCTCAGCAGAGAGAGCCTGACACAGGGCTGGGTCCAGTGAGAACAGGAGCAGTTTGCTCCGTTCGGCCTCATCGCAGTCATTTATATCTCCTACCTGCTCTACTTCCATAAAGTGGACAGAGGGGTCTCCTTTTCGGGTAAGTTTATTCACATGGGCCACCATCTGCCGCAGCTGGGTCGCACTGTGGGGAACCACGTACTGGTTCTGTAGGGGACCCTCAGCCTGACCCACTGCGGGTGGGCCGAATCTACTCTGCCTGATGGGGCACATTGGGGCTGGTCCCAGAGGTTTAGATTCCTGCCTCTCCTCCGGGATCCCCAATGGGGCTGTGGGAGCGGGCCTGTCGGATTCTTCCTCCCTATCCTCCTCCCCACAGCCTGTTTCACTATGCTCCCCCTTCTGTACCTCGGCTGGGCTGATGAGGCACACCACTCCTTTACTGGGTGCCTTGCTTTCAGCCCAGCCAAGGGCTTTTGCCTCAGCCAGGGCCAGAGCTTTGGTGTCGGGCCGGGTGGGGATTCGAGTCTCGGGCACTTCCAGAGCTTTTGCTCCGGCTAGAACAAGGGCTGCTTTGGCTTCAGCCAGAGCCAGGGTGAGCCGATCAATTTGTTCCTGAAAGGAACGATGATCCACCCCTGCCCTGCTGTGGCACGCCTGAAGCACAGCCTGTAGCTGGAGACTCTTACCCTCTCCCAACCTTCCCTGGTTCTGAGCCTGGGCAAGTTTCTCCTGCAGTCCCCTGACGTAACCTTTTCCCTCAGTTACCTGGGACTGAAGGTACTCCCTGTGGTTGCGATAGCTTTCTCCATCTCTCTCTCATTCCTGCCTCTCCCACTTTAAATCCTGATCCAGCTTTTCCCTTTCTTTGCTGGTCTTTACTAGCTCCTCTCTCTGCTCAGCTAACTCTGTCTGCAGGACATCTACCTGCCTGTCCAAGACCTGTATTTGCTTCTGAAAGCACATCAGCCACACTGCCTTTTCCACTGATCTTTTATGATCTTTACTCTGGGTCCACCTGGCTGCTGTGTTCTCAGGCCGTTCAGCCCTCAGCAGCGCCTGCACCCACTTCCTTGAGCAGTTTATCCTTGCTGTTACATACCTAGCAATCTTACTCTCCATTTTATACTCCTCTCCACCAAGACTGACTGTCTCTTCACCCTCACTCAACGTACGTCCCATCTTTGTGGTCGCCATTGTAAGGGGAGCTTGGGGTGTGGGTTTGAATCCACACTTTCCTGAGGTTTGTACGTGCGATTTATGAGGATGGGTGAGTAACGAGGCACCAGACACAGTGGGTAAGATTGCAAAATGGCTAATGTTGTTTATTTAGAATAGTAAACACAAAGATAGAGGGCATAGGAAGAGGTCGTAAATAGCAGTAATGGCACAATCTCACTCAACAACACAAAAAATTCTCGCAACAGGGAAGGGGAAGATAAGAGGTTGAAACATTCCACCCACACACAACCCCACCTCCCACTTCCACCCTTCTTACCAATTCCTATCCTAAATTGAGTCTGTGAGGGGGTTTGGGCTGTACTCACAATCCTGTCAACTCCGAGGTTCTGGGGGCACTTATTTCAGCTTGGGTTCCCTCTGGGGTGGGTTTTACGTTGTTGGTCGGTTCGGTTTTCCTCCTCGATGTTGCGTCGGTTTCTTCTATTTGCCTCTCGGTTGGCTCCTAAGCAAAAAGCTGCTGGAGTTAAGCACACCTTTCCCAGAGCGAGGGCCCTGTGAAAAGCTGACTCAACTCCCACAAGCTGACTCCCACTGCTCGTTCTGTAGGTCCTATATTTGTATCCAATTTAGTTCTGGCCTTTTCGCGCTCAAACTCAGTTGGTGGTCCATTGTGCAAGTTTGGGCAGGGAGATAGCTTTGAATATTTAATCAGAAGATGTCACAGGTACAGGTAGGTGTGAGGATAGGGCTATTGTTTCAGTGCACATTGGTGCCTCAAGGTCTGATGGTCCATTGTAACAGTCCTGGGAATCAATCGGTTTGGGCCTCCCCTTTGATGGGCCATTAGGTAGATGATGGCCCACATTCATTAGGGGTGAGTCATATTTTCAAACTGGGCCAGGTAGTCCTCATTGGTTGAGAATTTCCCCGCTTCAGGCCCGACTCGACCCCTGATTGGCCTGCCAGAATGCACTTTTCCCCCATTGGCCAGTGCCTCTGTCTCGCTTGTGAGCCAGACTCCACAATGTCTGTATCCGCCGACATGTTTCCCAGCCTGCCAGGTCTGAGGATTTTACTTGGCCAAAAATGTTAATTTAAAATGTATAGGACGATCCCATGGTAGTTTTCGTGTCCTTAGGGTGTTCCAATAAAATGCGGCCGTGGATTTTCGAACCTTACAAAGGAATGAACGCAGCTCCGTCACATTCTGAGGCCTGGGTGCATTTTTGATGGCCTTGGTTTTCTAATCCATAGGTCTGATGCCATCAGCAGCAATCTTCCTCCCCAGGAATTCAACTTCAGATGCCATGAAGACACACTTCGAACATTTCAGCCTGAGTCCCACTTTCTCTAGACGATGTAGGACTTCTTCAAGATTGTTCAGATGTTCAGAATGTCATCTTGAAACATGACAGTTCTAGGAACGGACTTCAGTCGACTCTCCATATTCCTCTGAAAGATGGCTGCAGCCGAACGAATTCCAAAAGGACACCTGTTGTAGACAAACAGTCCTTTATGAGTGTTGATGCAGGTGAGTTTCTTCAAAGTGCCAACAAGCTCCTGTGTCATATAGGCCGACGTCAGATATAGTTTAATGAACAACTTTCCACCAGCTAGCATGGCGAACAGATCATCAGCCTTTAGTAACGGATACTGATCATGTTTCGAAAAATTGGTTAATCGTAACCTTGTAGTCTCCACAAATTCTGACAGTGACATCACTCTTCAGCACAGGAATAATAGGACTGGCCCACTCGTTAAACTCGACCGGTGATATGACGTTGGAGTCTGTCAAGCTCAATTTCAACCTTCTCCCTCATCATGTAAGGAACAGATCGAGCTTTATGATAGACAGGCCTTGCATTAGAATCCAGGTGAATCTGCACCTTGGCTCCAGTAAAATTACTAATGCCTGGTTCAAACAAAGAAGGAAATTTCTTCAACACTTGAGCACACAAAGTATCATCCACCGAGGACAATGCTTTAATATCATTCCAGTTCCACTTGATTTTCTCGAGCCAATTCCTGCCGAACAGTGTTGGACCATTACCTGGGACGATCCATAATGGTAGATCTTGAACCACACCATCATATGACACCTTGACTACTGCACTGCCAATCACCGGTATGAGTTCCTTAGTGTAGGTATGCAGCTTGGCATTGACTGGACTCAGCTTAGGCTTCACAGCCTCAGTGTCCAACAGCTTGTCGAATGTCCTTTGGCTCATTATCAACTGACTCGCACCCGTGTCCAACTCCATTGATACAGGCACGTCATTCAGCTTCACATTAACAATTATCGGCTGGCTCTTTGCCAAGAACGAATACAGATCATACACTTCCTCCTCGGGTTGTGTATCCAGGCCAGTACTAGACTGGTCATCATCAAAAATGTGATGAGCAGCAGCACGCTTGCTCAGTTGTGGGCACATTCTCTGACGATGCCCCACTTTAGAACAGCCATTACAGGAGTATTTTTTAAACCGACACTGATGAGGCCGGTGATTGCCCCCACAATGCCAACAGGGTGAAATCAGATTCGTATCAGTTGGCGGACTCTGAGCAGCTACAAATTTCACATAAGCAGTCGAGTAGGCCCTGCCATAAGCAGCTCTGCCAGAAGACAACACAATCTTGTTTACAGTACCTGCCGTGGAGCTCCGACTCTTCGATGATATCTGCCTCAAATGATCATCAGTTGTCATGCATGCCTGGGCAGTCGCAATGGCCTTTCTCAAGTCCAGCTTCTCTTCGGCCAGTAGCTTCTGGAGAATCGCATCATGGTTGATGCCCATCACGAAGAAATCTCGCAGCATGTCTTCCAACATGTTCCCAAACTTGCACAGCTCAGCAAGACGTCGTAGGTCAGTGACGAATCCCGACACATCCTGACCCCCAGCACGAACATGCGTATAGAAGCGATAGCGTGAGATGATGATCACCTCTTTTGGCTTAAGATGGTCACACACCAAAGCACACAAATCCTCGTACTCTTTGTCCGTTGGACGTAAAGACGAGAGAAGGTTCTTCATGAAGCCGTAAATTGTCGACCACAAACGATGAGGAAAACCGCCCTGCACCAAAATGTTTCAGCCTCCCCCTCCATTTTGTTGGCCACAAAATACTGATCCAGGCGGTCGATAAAATCCTCCCAATCCTCGCCCTCCACGAATCTCTCCAGAATTCCAATAGTGTCCATTTTACATGCAAAGGTTCTTAAGTTACCTCGTCGCCAAATGTAATGACTCAAGAATCTTGTTATTGTAAACTGCCTCAGGTGTAAACCTGATCCAACTTTATTCGCGGCAAAAATATCCGCGTGACATAGTACCCGCGCTTATATACCAGTGACCGCGCACACGCGCATACAGCCCGCTGACCTCCGGCAGTGGCGCCCTCTGGTGTCTGGTGACCCCAAGCATCAATTCATAACAAGTATCAATTCAGGCACATTGCTGTGGCAGTTCAATGGCAGGCTTGTTAAGAGTCTAACTAGGAGGATGACACACTGACAGGAAGGAATACTCTGTCCAAACTTAAACCAATTGGGCCAGATTTTGCTCTCAAAATAACAGCGAGGCAGTTATTTATGTATAAATGGTACAGCAACTTCAGGCCAAGAGCAGATACGCGTTTAAATGCCAATATCTAAAAGTTGCTGTCTGAGTTGTGCCGCTCCACTGTTAGTTTTGCGAAAACGCATCTCTCTGTCTGCCTCACCATTGATCCGCATTGAATGGTATGAAGTTGATGTATTTGCGCAGTAGATACAAACTAAATTCGCCACAGTAAGTTAAATATTTTCATTTCAAGTCTAGGTACCCTTTTAACAACATGATAAGTGTTAATTACTGCCAAACAATCTCTCTGGCTCTGAAAATTAACAAGTGTGGAGTCTCATTCCTTCAGATTTTAATTGTTGTTTGAGATTTGTTTTTTTTTTACTTTTCCTTTGTCTCTTTTCGCTCGTTGTTAAAGCAATCTTTATTCCCCTCTCCTTATTGATTTGACATTGAATTCACCCATTCACATTTGCACTATTTATTTAAACAATCCTTCAATCTGATGGGTTCACGATACACTGTTCACTCCGGTCCCAGGTGCCCTGTTTCCCTCACTGTGACATTATCAGTTTGCAGTTTCAACGACTTGCGGCGCAAAAAATGTAAAAACCTAGGCGTGCACGGGCAAATCTAACTAACGGCAGACTCCATTAGATGCCATGCTACAGCAAATTATGGCCCAATGTCCAGTACAAAAGTTGCGACACAGGTTAGCAAGGCCATAAGAAAAAGCAATCCAAGGACTCGGGTTTATTTCTAGAGGGATAGAATTGAAAAGTAGGAAAGTTATGTTAAACCTGTATCGAACCTTGGTCAGACCACACTACTGCGTACAGTTCTGGGCGCCATATTATGAAGAGGATATAAAGGCATTGGAGAGGGTGCAGAGAAAATGTACAAGGATGATACCAGAAATGCGAGGGTATACATATCAGGAAAAAAGGCGGCTGAGGGGTGACCGAATAGAGGTCTTTAAAATTATGAAAGGTTTTGATAGAGCAGATTCAGAGAGAATGTTTCCACATGTGGGGAAGAACATAACTAGAGGCCATCAATATAAGATAGTCACCAAGAAATCCAATAGGGAATTCAGAAGAAACCTCTTTACCCAGAGAGTGGTGAGAATGTGGAACTCGCTACAACAGGAAGTGGTTGAAGTGAATAGTATAGATGCATTTAAGGGGAGGGTAGACCAGCATATGAGAGAGAAGGGAATAGGAGGTTATGCTGATAGAGTTAGATGAGGAAAGATGGGAGGAGGCTCGAGTGGAGCATAAACGGTTCGGTCGAATGGTCTGTTTCTATGCTATATATCCTATGTAATATATAATCCTATGTAATATATAATGTAATTTTCAAAAGAAAGCTGTCAAATGCCAATTGATAAAACAGTAAACGATGTATCCTGCCCACTTTTCACACAGAGGGGATATCAATCAAACTCTAAATATGGGTAAGCAATTAGAATCATCCAGTCCAGCAACTTGTAGGGACAGCAAACTGTGTTATACCTGATCTGGAAGCATTTGATGCTGAGAATGGTCACCTAGCAAATTACATCCCTCAGCTTAAAGAGAAAATTGGCAAAAGAAAGTACCAAGTTTTATATTGTCTGAAGGAAACTGTTTACGATGTCATTATATATTCAGAATAAGGAGAAAATCCGACAATTTTGTTTTTACATTTAGATTTGGACCTCGACATATCCGAGCAGAGTCAGCCATGGTCAGAGCCTACAATGGTGGCACTAAGGCAGCACCTTTCGAATCTCTAATGGTGGCTGACATTGGTGACGTCAACGTGAACCTTTATGACCTGAAGGACAGCTGCAAGATGATCAGGGAATCTTTTAAGAAGATTGTCTCCACAGGCTGCATACCACTCATTATGGGTATGGAAGGGCATGCCGGTCTGAATCAGCAGCTCTTAGGGGGAGGGGAGGGGGGGGGGGGGAAAGAGGGGGAAGCGAGGAAAGGAGAACAAATGGAATAAAATTCAGGAAAAGACAAAAGGGAATTTTAAATCTTTTTAGGCTGCATAGCAAATATACTAATTATGTCTGTCTGGTGTGGCCTAGGTGGTGATCACACGATAACATACCCCATATTGCAGACATTGGCAGAAAAGTAAGTCTCGCTACTAGATATTGTCATTGACCTGCATGGAATTTTTTGTTAACAAATCCTGAATTCTGCTTAGGGAGCTGTACTCTGCATGTAAACTGGTGCATGACCTGGGAATGCTTGATGGGGCAGTGTGGAGGTATCCTTATTTTGCATGCATATTTTGCCTGAAACTTTCCTTTTTGATCATTTGAATGAGCTGGGCTGCACTGCAAAAAAAATACGCTGTGCATGTGTGCTGGTGAGCCCTATCAGTAACGGAAAACAGTCACTAAATTCAATTTAAAACAAGGTTAAACATTTTAAAGTAGATTCTTAAAGAAAATGGGAAAACACAGCTGGATTTTAAAAATTATTTTATTCTCTCTGACCTTTTCTCCTCTGCTCCTCTCCTAAATGTTGTAAACATTGGGGTTCATTTCTGTGGCTATTGGCCGATCAACTATTTCGCCATTACTTAAGCAGCTTTACAGGCGGCTGAAGGCCGAGGTCCAACAAAAAAACCGCGACCTAAAGAATAGTTGGTGGGTGGAGAAAGCCCAGGAGATCCAGCAGTTAGCCGACAACCACGACGTGCGAGGATTCTTCAGCGCAGTCAAGTCCACCTACGGTCCAAGCACCCAAGGCCCCACCCACTGCTGGCCAAGAACAGAGAGGCACTCATTAAGGAGACTGAGGCAGTCAGGGCCCGCTGGAAGGAGCACTTCGAAGATCTCCTTAACCGAGACTCTGCCTTCGATGCGAGTGTCCTCGACTCCATCCCGCAGCATGCTACCCGCCACCATCTCAGTAAAACTCCAGCCCTGCACGAGGTAGAAAAGGCCATCCGTCAGCTCAAGAACAAAAAGGCATCAGGAGCAGATGCAATCCCCGCTAAGGCACTAAGGTATGGCGGAGAAGCACTATTGGCACGAATGCATGACCTGACCGCTTATCTGAAAGGAGGAGAGCATGCCAGGAGATCTCAGAGATGCCGTAATCGTGATCATCTTCAAAAAAGGATAAGTCCGACTGCGGTAACTACAGAGGAATCTTCCTGCTGTCGGCCACTGGCCATTGCAAGAATCCTCTTCACTCGTCTTCTCCCCGTGGCTGAAGAGCTCCTCCCAGAGTCGCAATGCGGATTCCGTCCACCAAGGGGTACAACTGACATTATCATCACCACGTGACAACTACAAGAGAAATGCAAGGAACAGCATCAACCCTTGTACATGGCCTTCTTTGACCTCACAAAGGCCTTTGACACAGTCAACCATGAGGGACTATGGAGCGTCCTGCTCCGTTTCGGCTGCCCCAAAGGTTTGTCACCATCCTCTGCCTGCTCCATGATGACATGCAAGCCATGATCTTGACCAACGGATCCACCACAGACCCAATCCACGTCCAGACCGGGGTCAAGCAGGGCTGCATCATCGCACCAACGCTTTTCTCGATCTTCCTTGCTGCAATGCTCCATCTCACTCTCAACAAGCTCCCCGCTGGAGTGGAACTAAACTATAGAGCCAAAGGGAACCTGTTCAACCTTCGCCACCTCCAGGCCAGATCCAAGGTCGTCCCATCCTCTGTCATCAAACTACAGTACGCGGACAACGCTTGATTCTGCGCACACTCAGAGGCCAACTTCAAGCCATCGTTAACAACTTCACCGAGGTGTACAAAAGCATGGGCCTTATGCTAAACATCTGTAAAAACACGAAGGCAGAATATTATTTGAATGGCGGCAGACTAGGAAAAGGGGAGGTGCAATGAGACCTGGGTGTCATGGTTCATCAGTCACTGAAAGTGGGCACGCAGGTACAGCAGGCGGTGAAGAAGGCAAATGGTATGTTGACCTTCATAGCTAGAGGATTTGAATATAGAAGCAGGGAGGTCTTACTGCAGTTGTACAGGGCCTTAGTGAGGCCTCACATGGAATATTGTGTTCAGTTTTGGTCTCCTAGTCTGAGGAAGGACATTCTTGCTATTGAGGGAGTGCAGCGAAGGTTCACCAGACTGATTCCAGGGATGGCTAGGCTGTCATATGAGGAGAGACTGGATGAACTGGGCCTTTATTCACTGGAGTATAGAAGGATGAGAGGGGATCTCATAGAAACATATAAGATTCTGATGGGACTGGACAGGTTAGATGCAGGAAGAATGTTCCTGATGTTGGGGAAGTCCAGAACCAGGGGACATAGTCTTAGGATAAGGAGTAGGCCATTTAGGACTGAGATGAGGAGAAACATCTTCACTCAGAGAGTTGTTAACCTGTGGAATTCCCTGCCGCAGAGAGTTGTTGTTGCCAGTTCACTGTATATATTCAAGAGGGATTTAGATATGGCTCTTATGGTTAAGGGGATCAAGGGGTACGGAGAGAAAGCAGGGAAGGGGTACTGAAGGAATGATCAACCATGATCTTATTGAATGGCGGTGCAGGCTCATAGGGCCGAATGGCCTACTCCTGCACCTATTTTTCTATGTAAGACAAAGGTCCTCAACCAACCTGACCTCGCCACACAGCACTGCCCTCGGTCATCAGAATCCATGGCACGGCCTTGGACAACGTGGACCATTTTCCATACTTCGGGAGTCTGCTGTCAGCGGGGGCAGACATCAGTGACTAGGTCCAACAACGCCTCCAGTGCGCCAGTGCAGCCTTCGGTCGCCTGAGGAAGAGAGTGTTTGAAGACCAGGACCTCAAATCTGGCACCAAGCTTATGGTCTTCAGGGCAGTAGTGATACCCGCCACCCTATATGGCTCAGAGACATGGACCATATACAGCAGACAGCTCAAAGCGCTGGAGAAGTACCACCAACACTGCCTCCGCAAGATCCTGCAAATCCACTGGGAGGATAGATGCACCAACGTCAGTGTTCTCGCTCAGGCCAACATCCCCAGCATCGAAGCACTGACCACGCTCAACCAGCTCAGTTGGGCGGGCCACATCGTCCGCATACCCGTCATGAGACTCCCTAAGCAAGCGCTCTACTCGGAACTCCTACACGGCAAGCGAGCCCCAGGCGGGCAGAGGAAATGTTTCAAGGACACCCTCAAAGCCTCCTTGATAAAAGTGCAGTGCAACATCCCCACCGCCACCTGGGAATCCCTGACCCAAGACCGCCCAAAATGAAGGAAGAACATCCGGGAGGGCGCTAAACACCTCGAGTCACGTCGCCGAGAGCATGGGGCACTGAGGCCAATTGCATCACCACAACTCCTTCCCAGCTGTGGTCAGCTCACTCAGCACAGACCAGAGATTGAATTTGGGGCCTTCCTGGAGCGTTGGCCTTAGCTACGCCCCACACTGAACTGTCACAAGAACTGGCACAGAAGCTAAGTTAAAGGAAATTTCTGGAAAAATAACATTAAAAATCAGATCAAAGAACAGAAGGTTAGACGGACAAAGTAAGGGCAAAAGCAGCAACTGGGTACGTGGAGGAGGAATTGGAAGGTTTGCATAAACACTCACTGCTTGTTCTTGTGAAGTCTGACTCGTTGATTATAAGGCCCATCCCATCATGGCTTCCTGTTGTTTTGTTTGTATCAGATACGGTCCAGTCGGATTGGTTCACATCGATGCACACGCTGACACAAGTGATGTTGTCCTCGGGGAGAAAATATGTCATGGAACGCCATTCAGGCGATGTGTGGATGAGGGGTTGCTGGACTGTAAACGGGTGGTACAGATCGGGCTCCGGGGTTCTACGTATGAACCAGATGGTTACATTTGGGGCAGAGAACAGGTCAGTTGCTTTTTTAATTTTATTTCCTCCCCTCTTTATCCCCCTTGCATGGCTGAGGGGTTGGACAGGGTGAACTGTGGACTGGGCTCTGCTAATTCTGATTTCCCCACAACTCTTCTCCCCTTCCTTCCTTTTCTGAATCCACCCAAGTCTCCCTGGCTTACATTTCCACAGGTGCCAGAGGCCACTATCCATTTGTGAGCCTGCACAGTGAGGGTCCAGGACCAGGGGTCACAGTCTAAGGATAAGGGATAAGCCATTTAGGACCGAAGTGAGGAGAACTTTCTTCCCCTAGAGAATTGTGAACCTGTGGAATTCTCTACCACAGGAAGTTGTTGAGGCCAGTTCGTTAGATATATTCAAAAGGGAGTTAGATGTGGGCTAACTCCCTTTTGAAGGAGAGAAAGGCAGGAATGGGGTACTGAAGTTGCATGATCAGCCATGATCATATTGAATGGCGGTGCAGGCTCGAAGGGCTGAATGGCCTACTCCTGCACCTATTTTCTATGTTTCTATCTCTCAACAGTCTATATGTTCGGATCACAGCTGAGCCTCATCTTGTACTCACCCACACGGCGATATGTGTGTGCACTAGGTCCGTGTAGCAGAGCTGGTCTCCAGTCGTTCTGGTTAATCCTTGCCACTGGACCAAGCCCTAGCCACCACACGTTAACAAAATCCTCGCACAGGCATCTTCCACCCTTCAGGATGTAGTTCGGGACCTGGAATTTTAGGACCTTCATTGAAACACCTGTGAACTCTTTGACGTGGAAGCAAGTCATCCTTGACTCGAGGGACTGCCTATGGTGATGATGATGACTCACCCAAAGTCCACAAACCAGGGTTCACTCAAAAGCAAACAGGAACAGGAAGCAGGGCTGATTTCCCCCCCTTTCCTGAGACAGGGACACTTGGGCTGGTTATAGCACTCCATTTGCCACCTGACTGAGATCAGCTAATTAAACATAGACCAGGGATTGAACCTGGGACTCACCTGGCCTGTACGATGAGCTGCTCTCTGACTTAGACAACCGGAAAATGGAAGAACACTTATATATTGATCTGCAACAACAACAACTTGCATTTATGTAGCACCTTTAATGTAGTAAAATGACTCGAGGCACTTCACAGGTGCGTTTTCAATCAAAATTAGACACGGAGCCACGTGAGCATGTACTAGGACAGGTGACTAAAAGCTTGGTCAAAGACGTAAGTTTTAAGGATCCTCTTAAAAGAGGGGAACAAGATGGAGAGGTTTAGGGAGGGTATTCTAGCTTAGTGCCCAGCCAGCTGAAGCCATCCCCATTGTGAATGGGAGCAGCCGAGGGTGACTCACCCTCTTCGGGAAAAAGCACAAGGTCTTCTCAATTCACCTCCACAACATTCTCTCTAATGTTCTCCCCTCATCGATAGGGAATTCATGACATCAGCAAATCGTGAGCACAAACTCCCACCTTACCACCATGCTACAGGGTGACACAGCCCCAGCTGCGTGCAGTTTTGGTTTCCGTATTTGCGAAAGGATATGCTTGCTTTGGAGGCAGTTCAGAGAAGGTTCACGAGGTTGATTCCGGAGATGAGGAGGTTGACTTATGAGGAAAGGTTGAGTAGGTTGGGCCTCTACTCATTGGACTTCAGAAGAATGAGAGGTGATCTTATTGAAACGTATAAGATTATGAAGGAGCTTGACAAGGTGGATGCAGAGAGGATGTTTCCACTGATGGGGGAGACTAGAACTAGAGGGCATGATCTTAAAATAAGGGGCCGCCCATTTAAAATGAGATGAGGAGGAATTTCTTCTCTGAGGGTTGTAAATCTGTGGAATTCGCTGCCTCAGAGAGCTGTGAAAGCTGGGACATTGAATAAGACAGAAATAGACAGATTTTTGAGTGATAAGGGAATAAAGGGTTATGGGGAGCAGGTAGGGAAGTGGAGCTGAGTGCATGATCAGATCAGCCATGATCTTATTGAATGGCGGAGCAGGCTCGAGGGGCCATATGGCCTACTCCTGTTCCTATTTCTTATGTTCTTATGAATACACCAGTCCCCCTAGAAAATGTTGGTTGCCTTTGTTTGAAAAGTAATTGATCTCTGCTGTTACTTCTGTGCGTTTACACCCACGGAAGGGCTAAAGCTCTCTCTGCTGTGTATGAGCACAGAGCCCATGTGGCAGGGCATGGCTGACTAAATTGAGAAAGTTTTTTATTTATCCAATTTCGTTCCAGATCAACTCTAACGCCAAAGATCACTTTGCGCCAATGTGTTTGATCTTAGGCCAAAAGGCCGAGAGGCGAAGTTGCACCGTTCCTGGAAACATTGCAATACCAGGTCGGTGCATGGAGTGGACGGGGCAAGCCCCTGATCCAGCTCCCTGTCCAAAAATCAATTCAATATCATGTCCCCATAGGGGATATTAAACTGATAAGAACAGATACTACACTTGATCTTAGCCAAAAGGCGAGACTAAATTGAGAAAGTGGAGAGCCAAGAGTCCCTGTTCCATTATAGACCTTTGTCATCCTTGCATTGCAACAATCAGTAAACAGGTGATTGTGTGATTCTTTTAAGTATCTACGGCTGCAATTCAGGTGTTATTGCTAAAGTCTATTTTCAACTTTTTTTTTTAAAAACACATAATTGTATGGGAACCACTAACAGCTAATTTCCCACATGCACGATGTATCATTGATCCAGCAAGGACTAATGAGGCGTTGTGTATTATTTAGTTTTTCAATTGCAAGACTCTGAGAGAATGGACAGTTCAAAGGATTTGTTCTCTGTGGTGAAAAGTTTAAATTCCATGGAACACAAGCTAAATAGGAATAAAAAGAAAAATCAGGGGAACCCTTTCACCCAAAGGGTAATCAAATTGTGACATATGCTAATGAAGGACACTGAAGGCCGGTACAAATGGGATCTGGAAACAATTAGATGCGTTTCTGGAGCGAGAATGGATGGAAGGATATGGTCAGAAGGTGGGCAAGTGGGATGGAGGGTGTAATGTATTTGCTTCATGGGTTGTTTGCTTAAGAATTCATAGCAACAAATTGCAATTAAGAACTAGTTGGTTTATTAACAAAAGTTTAACAATCACACTACACATTACCAGTTCATCCACCAGGCTCACAACTGTATACCTTATCGTGGATGACCTAGACTCAACTGACTGGGGTTTTATTGAGTCTTGTGAACATTGTGACTGGCTAAGCCACTCACAATGCAACAGCTCTACAACTATTTTAATAGAAACTTAAAATCAAGTAGCCCCTTTTGTAAGGGCACTAGAACCCACAAATTTCCAAATTAACTGGGAACTTTAAATGGTCAAATTAAATTAACATTCTGTTCCTGGGGGTGATGATGCACTCCAGTTCCTCTGGCGCCCACCTCTCGCAGTAGGCCGCGAGCATACCGGTGCATAGCGCGAGCTCCACCTCCAGGGACACACACTTGTTTTCTGTTTCGAAGAGGATATCTTCGCTCTCGAACAGAATACACTACAACTCTTTTTGGGGGGACAAAATAAACATTAGATCAAGTGCCCCCCCCCCGATCTGGGGGACACTCCCGACACTTTTAACTGCCCTCTTTTTAAAAAAAAATGTTTTGTTTTTTTTTGGTGTTTTTTTGTGATTTTTTTTGTGGCGTTAAAATCATATATTTTACAAGTGCCCCCTATAAAAGGGGAGGGGGACACTAAAACCAGAATACACTATACACCTGTCAGCACACTCGCAGGTGCTTACATCACAGAGGGTGTTGATGAATAAGTGGGATTGAGGGATATGGTGAGAAAGTATTTTGAAATGCATCCTTGAATCAACCTGTTTGGGGCCTTTTCTTTTCCTATCTTATGTTCAGGTGATTTCTGGAAACTGGGTCTCTGGTTCCTGTAGTACTTATAGTCAGTTCATTCAAACCCATGTCTACTGGAGTAAAACAATGGTTTCAAACTCAAATCATTCAGCTTTTAGTCCTTTCATCATCAATGCTTTTCATCCTGAGTGTTTAACATTTCCAGGGATTTCGAGTGGTTACTGGACAGGATTGTTGGCTACGTTCCCTTGCTCCACTTATGAAGGAAGTGAGGCAGCAGATGGGGGATGGCCCTGTGTACATCAGTTTTGATATCGATGGCCTGGACCCAGCCTATGCTCCTGGTACTGGAACCCCTGAGATCGCAGGTCTTCAACCCAGTCAGGTAACTGAGCACAATAAGTATCCCACACTATAGAAATACAGCGGACAAATGGAGTATCTGCGAAAGTTTCTCCGCAGCGAAGGGGTGATACTGGCCTTTAGTACTTGTTCTACAGTCACAGGGGGCTCCTGCTTCAAAGCTCGTATGCAACTCTGATATATCATTTCAATCCTGCTAATGTGCTAATCTTCTGTTTTAGAAGCTCGTGGAGTAGAGGACCAACTTACACAGTGCACTGACCAGTTGTTCACGGGGAGAGCAACAGAGACATAGGGAGAGAGAAAGGAGAGTAACAGAGAAAAACACAGATAAAGGAGAGTAACAAGCACAGGGAGTATCAAAGCAAAACAGAGAGAAAGGGAATAACAACAACAACCTGTATTTATATAGCGCCTTTAACGTAAAACATCCCAAGGCGCTTCACAGGAGTATTATAAGGCAAAAGATTTGTAACCTAGCCACATAAGGAGAAATGAGGGCAGATGACCAAAAGTTAGGTCAAAGAGGTAGGTTTTAAGGAGCGTCTTAAAGGAGGAAAGAGAGGCGGAGAGGTTTAGGCAGGGAGTTCCAAAGCTTAGAGCCTAGGCAACAGAAGGCATAGCCACTAATGGTTGAGTGACTATAATCATCGATGCTCAAGGGGGCAGAATTAGAGGTGTGTAGATATCTTGGGGGGTTGGGGGGGAACATAAGAACATAAGAATTAGGAACAGGAGTAGGCCATCTAGCCCCTCGAGCCTGCTCCGCCATTCAACAAGATCATGGCTGATCTGGCCGTGGACTCAGCTCCACTTACCCGCCCGCTCCCCGTAACCCTTAATTCCCTTATTGGTCAACATTGCGGGGGCTGAAGGAGATTACAGAGATAGGGAGGGGCGAGGCCATGGAGGGATTTGAAAACAAGATTGAGAATTTTGAAATCGTGGCGTTGGTTAACCGGAAGCCAATGTAGATCAGCGAGCACAGGGGTGGTGGGTGAGCGGGACTTGGTGTGAGTTAGGACACGGGAAGCCGAGTTTTGGATTACCTCAAGTTTACGTAGGGTAGAACATGGGAGGCCAGCCAGGAGTGCGTTGGAATAGTCAAGTCTAGAGGTAACAAAAACATGGACGAGGGTTTTAGCAGCAGATAAGCTGAGGCAAGGATGAAGATGGGCAATGCTGGAGGTGGAAATAGGCGGTCTTAGTTATGCCGTGTATAGGTGGTCAGAAGCTAATTTCAGGGTCAAATATGACACCAAGGTTGCGAACAGTATGGTTCAGCCTCAGAGCAGAGAGTAACCAAGGCATGGAGTAACAGAGAGAAAAGAGGGAAAGTAACAGAGAAAAACGGAGAGACACAGATGGACAACAGACACAGGTAGAGACTAACAGAGACATAGGGAGAAAGTAACAGAGAGAAACACAGACAGAAAGGTGTAGGGTAACATACAGGAAGAGGTACTTCTGTTGACACTGTACAAACCAGGATTGAGATATGTCCGATCTTGACAATGTTTAGATGGATGAATCAGGTAAGTTATCTCTATCTGAAAATAGTTGGGACTGCACCATTGTGTTGTGCCCCAGAACATAAATCAATAGATAGAGAAAATTGAGAATGCACCACTCATATTTCAGGATATTATGACCATTTTTCCCAGAAATGATGTGAAAATATTAGTTAATTAAATTTTTTTAAGCTATTAGTTAATTAAATTTTTTTAAGCAATTGTATTTTCACAAACTTGAAAAAATAGAACCTAGATAAAAGGCGATAAATATGTTAATTGAAGTTTTTTCCTCAGACAGTAAATAATAAATGGTTTGTTATCTATTTTTGGTGCTTTTGGTTGAAGAATTACCCGGGGCACTGGGAGAACTTCCTGAAAATAATGTTACAGGATCTTTTACATGAGCAGGCAGATAGGGCCTTGGTTTAAATCCCATCTGAAAGGCAGCACTTCCAATGTACTGGAATGCCAGCATAGATTATATACATAACTCCTCGAGTCTGACTCAGAGGCGAGAGTACGACCATTAACCGAGTTGACACTGAGCCAAGTATCCAATTATGTGACACTTACAGTATGGGAAACATTTGAGAGAATTGACTTCACGAATATAGTATTAAAGATATAAAAAGAAAATTTTTGGTTATTCAGATTATTTATAAGAAATCATTCAATATAACAAAGAAATAAAAAGCTACTGTTTGTGTGTTCACAGGCTTTGGAAATCATCCAGGGGTGTCGGGGAATGAAAATAATCGGCTGTGACTTGGTTGAGGTCTCACCTCCGTACGATACTTCCGGTAAGAAAACAATGAAACTAAAATGTTACATTATTATAACTGTGAGTTTCTATCAACCTCCATAAACGAGTAGGTTTCGATGACAGCTTGAATGAGTTGGTAGTACTGTCACCACTGAATCAGAATGTTGTGGATTCGAGCCTCATTCCAGGGGCTAGAACCTCCATTTTGTTTGGCTGCTTAACGCCCACTTTACCGCTGAAATGACATACAACGCCCAGATAGCGCCCATTTTGGCACAAAATGGAAACTGACGGGCTTTTTTAGGAGACTTATCGCCGAGTGTTATTTTCCCAATGGGCTTAACGCCGAGAAAAAATGTTACTGCCGCCCACTTTTTGGGGGCGGAATCAGCAGGATGGGCGAATTCAACGCCCATATTATCGCCCAGCGTTACTTTCCGCACGGAAATAATGCCAAGGTTCAATATTAGCGTCCGCCGACTGTTTTTTGTCGTAAAGAGCATTTTGACCCAAACTAGCGGCCATGGAGATCGGCCACCGTCAATTTCACCACCTCGCACACATATCGCCCACAATATCGCTTGCTCAAAAAAACGCCCACAAAAAGTGGAACTAACCGGGACAAATCACAGCGTTATGGACGCCACGTTGTAGATTACATGTCACGTCCTTTAAAAGGCTGCTGTGCTTCAACCTCGGCGGAGTTCGGATGTACTCTGCAGGTCGTTGGAGTTGATGTGAACATCTCTAAAAACATCTTGACCACACTGTGACCGATTGGAATTGAAGAGGTGTGCTCGTCGGGACATTCCTCGTTTGTGTGCAATCGGTGGCACAGAGCACTACTGCAATGGGGCCTGTCCTTTCTCACCGTCTCTTGGTGAGCAAATACATGCAGCAGACTCCACATCACCGAAGGAATGTTACACTGCATTATGTGCACAATGAACAAAGTGACAGACAGATGAGGAGAACCAGACATTATACCCCCCGCAAGTACAAGGAGAAACATTCTTACCTCGACTTGCCCGACACCACCTGCCTTCGGAGACTGCGCTTCCACAAAGAGGTTATCACTGAGGTATGGCAGCTGATAAGGGCAGACCTGCAGCCTGCCAGCACCATCAGAACTGCACTGTCCATCGAGGTCAATGTCACCGCAGCACTGTCGTTCTATGCCTCGGGTTCTTTTCAGGCCACAGCTGGCGACATTTGCGGACTTTCTCAGCATGCCACACATTGCTGCATTAGACAGGCCACTGAAGCCCTGTACGCATGCAGGAGGGACTTGATCAGCTTCCCTATTACCAGGGAGGCATAGAGTGAGAGGGCTCTAGGTTTCTCCAGAATTGCAAACTTCCCCAAGGTGAAGGGAGCAATAGACTGTACTCACATCGCGATGTGGGCACCTTTTCAGGATGCCGAGGTTTTCAGGAACCGCAAGGGATTCCACTCCCTGAATGTCCAACTGGTTGTCGACCACCAGCAAATTATACTGGAAGTGAATGTTCAATTTCCGGGCAGCATCCATGATGCGCACATCCTGCATGAGAGCACTGTATCTGACTTGTTTAACAATCAGCCATAAGGTCAATGCTGGATGCTTGGTGACAAAGGATATGGCCTCGCCACCTGGCTGATGACCTCCCCTGCGTGACACCCACACCGAGGCCAAGAGGCGATACAATGAGAGCCACAGAGCAACTCGCAATATCGTGGAGAAAACCATTGGAGTGCTGAAGCAGCACTTTAGATGCCTGGACCACTCAAGAGGCAAGCTCCAATACCACCCTGAGCAGGTAGCTCAATTTGTGATGGTGTGCTCCATGCTACACAACTTAGCTATCAGGAGGGGACAAGAATTGCCTGATGAGTCTGACAGTCCATCTCACCAGAGAGAAGAAGAGGAGGATGAGGAGGTGGATGCTGACATCGGCCCAGACAATCAGGCTGATGCTAAAGCCATGCCCCCACCCCCCTGTAGATCACATGAAAGGGCCCATGGTGGCAGGATAGCTGCAAGAGCCTTATGTCAGGAGCTCATCAATGATCACTTTGCCTGAAAGAACGTTGTTGTTATTTCCAAGGCTGACACACTGCTGGGTGTGCAGGTCATACATCAATGGTGGGCATCACCTTGGTGACAGTGAAAGTTTAAGTTGATTGAAGTTAAGTGTCATTGTACCCTTTGATGTTAAGGAATCACCAGCGTGTAATGGTACAGTTATCTGAGCCAATGAGCTGCAAGGTTTTGTAAAATAAAAAACATTTAAACCAAACATTAGTCTGAAATCATCAGTATTTCTGTACAAACTAGCCGTTCCCCCCACCCTCCCCCTTCTCCTTCTTACCTCTACCCCTTTCCCTTCCCCTCCTGACTCCAAATCACCTGGCCGAGGAGGTCCTCAGGCGATGCTTCATTGGGGGGAGGGGGGTGACGGCCGAAGTGCTGCTTGGACAGATACGGGAGAGGATGGTCCCGAGGTGGGAGCATGCTCCGAACCACAAGCAAGATGTTGCTGCTGGTTCATATGTGGTTGGCAATGGGGGTGCGTCACGGTGATCCGGGACCACTGGGAGCCCTCTGCCACCAGTGTTTCTGGCTACTAGCTCCAGGGTCTCCTCCATCCCTTCCATGTTATATGTTATTTGTTGGACAAAAACTCGGTGCCAACTATGTTCTTGGTGCTTAGTAGGCTTTTTGCTGTTGGTGAATCTCCCTCGTGCCTCCCACAACAGCCAAACAAGCACACACCACACCCATACATGCTTTCAGTCCCTCTCAGCTCCCTCTCTCTCTCCTCTTCTGATGATGTCATGATGACCCTTGACCTCTTGAATCACAGGAATCGGTCGATGCCATACCGTTGCCAAGGACGGCCACACTTTACGACAGATGATCAGCAAAATTTAACGTTGCCACTCATTTGATATCGCTCGCGGTGACGCCCATTTTCAAAAATGTAAACTAGGTGTTTTGAAAATCCTTTTTTACTGCCCACACCAGAAATAACGCCCATTTTTGGGCGATAAGCACAAAAGTGGGGGTTCTAGCCCCAAGACTTAAGCACATAATCCAGGCTGACACTCCATTGCAGAACTGAGGGAGTGCGGCATTGTTGGAGGAGTTACCCTTTGAGTGAAACTCAGAATACCTGTTTGGGTGAATATATAAATTCGGGAAATTCTGCCCACATTTTCTGTGAATTAAAAGTAATAGGTGGCAAATTGTGGGTGGCACGCCCTGGATTTCCTGATGGGCATAGCTGGCTGGCAAGGCTCGCCCTGATAGTGCTCACTGCGAAAACTATCCCGCATGCGCCGCTGTGGGCAATACTAACACTCAGTACTATCCATACTACTCAGTATAACCCATCACCAGCTGTTATGGGTAATAAATATATTAAATACTGTATAAAAGGAAAGTCGGAGGGGAAAAGGGTCAATATCGATTTATTTCAACATGTTCACAAGTCTGTTTCTTTCAGGTAACACTGCTCTGACAGCTGCCAATCTGCTCTTCGAGATGCTCTGTGTTCTACCCAATGTTAAGTACTACTGAGCTTTATATGGTCTTTGGCTCACACGGCTACTGTTAGCTCACATTGATTATTACACTCGTTATAATTCAATCCATTTCGTAACTGCTTTGTTCCACTGAATCTGCATTCCTGTCCAACTACAGATGTTTTAGAAAACACTCCGAACATGTTGCACAACGGACTCAAACTTTAAGCAACTGGTAATGTGCAGCACTTCACATGAAAAAGCCTCAGTCGCAACTGGGTATGCTATATGTGAAAAATTGCAGAAACATCTATATGTTGTAACAATTTTCCTGATTATAATGCAACCGTCTTAACCATTTTTCTTATTCAATGTTACAAACTTCCACCTTAAGCAGCCTGTTAAACTGCAGCCGATTCATGGCACGGATTGGCAGTGCAGATCCGAAAATATTTCCAAATTGACTCTTTATATTGTTTGTGGCTATGATTTATAACTTTTGATTTTCAGAATGCACTAATAAACAGTAATGATTTGTAAAGCGGGAAAGTGACATACCTGGAATTTTTACTGGGATTAGTTTGTGAACAATGACGATGATAATAGCAGATTAACCTTTTGTCTTCATAGTGAAGACGTTACAGTATCTTCGAAGTGATTTGTGAACGAGTCATTTATTAAAAGCCAACGCCCATCTACTGAGACAGCTCACTTGATGTGGAACCATACCGTTGGTGGGTTTCTTGGTGGTTACCTTGGCTACAAAAGGGTTGTTAGCAATGATTCCCCCTCATTTTTCCCCAGTGTGGGCCCTTTAAAGCATACACAGGATCTCCTCCAGTGCTAGTCAGCGGCCTGCGTGGGACCTCGTGATTTAGACTACTATTTATATTAAATGACATGCAAATAACACAACCTGGTTCCCAGACTCTGACTATCTCCAAGAACGCTCCCATATGTCAGAGAACAGCACATGTCCTGGAGTGACCAGCTCCCACCCTCCAGACCCTCCCCATGACTGCATTGCTCCTGACCCTCGATATCGCCCTGAAGTTAAAGGAGACCTGGTTCTATTCTTATACTATAATACAACCTTGGCCTGTGCTTGCGCAATATGTAGTTTGCACTTTTAGCTGAGGCCGGAGCTTATAATCTTTTCAGCCTTTGCCTCTGTGCTACAAGCTTTGTTTATTGTACAGCAGGTGCTTGGGCCAAATGTGTATCCCGTTCCCTAAGACCTGTTGTTCATATATAAAAAGACAATATAGAGACAAGATTGAGTTCCCTTTCTCCCATTTGCTCTACCATTAAAAATGCTAACAGGAATGTTGGGATAGATTGACTTTTAAAATTATCTTGAAACATTCTAACACATACAAAGGATCACTGGCCTGCACTTAGTTAGCTTCCTAAGGTAGCAGTAGGGGCTACAATTGTACTTCGTGCCTCTGGATTAAGGAGGGGAAGAATCTGCAAGGGATCCAGCTTCCATCAAACTGCAGCAAAAGTCAGTGCCTTAGAGGAGACAGAATCGGAAAGACAGCAGATAATGAGTACAACTGAGTTTCATTCTGAATCTGTGGAATAATCCACCGAGCATGGGGGTGCAGATCAAAATAATGAGGTAATTGGAATAAAGATGGGTGGATGATACTGTAGTTTGGGTCGTTACTCACTGCAGCATGTGGGGATGGGGTGGGGTCTACTCCCGGCATACTGTACACAATGATCCTGACCTCTACATTGGCCAGTATGAACTTAACTGTAATTATGTGCATAACATGAATCTGTATCTAGCAGGAATGTCCTCACACACACACACAACCAGACATTCACTCACACACACACACAACCAGACATTCACTCACACACACACACAACCAGACATTCACTCACACACACACAAAACCAGACATTCACTCACACACACACACAACCAGACATTCACTCACACACACACAACCAGACATTCATTCACACACACACACACACACACACACAACCAGACATTCACTCACACACACACAACCAGACATTCACTCACACACACACACACACACACAACCAGACATTCACTCACACACACACACACACACACACACACACACAACCAGACATTCACTCACACACACACACAACAACCAGACATTCACTCACACACACACACAACAACCAGACATTCACACACACACACACAACCAGACATTCACTCACACACACACACAACCAGACATTCACTCACACACACACACAACCAGACATTCACTCACACACACACACAACCAGACATTCACTCACACACACACATCCAGACATTCACTCACACTCACACACACAACCAGACATTCACTCACACACACACACACACACAACCAGACATTCACTCACACACACACACACAACCAGACATTCACTCACACACACACACACACAACCAGACATTCACTCACACACACACACACACACACACACAACCAGACATTCACTCACACACACACACACACAACCAGACACTCACACACACACACACACAACCAGACATTCACTCACACACACACACAACCACATTCACAACCAGACATTCACTCACACACACACACAACCACATTCACAACCAGACATTCACTCACACACACAACCACATTCACAACCAGACATTCACTCACACACACACACAACCAGACATTCACTCACACACACACACAACCAGACATTCACTCACACACACACACAACCAGACATTCACTCACACACACACACAACCAGACATACACACACACACACACGACCAGACATTCACTCACTCACACACACAACCAGACATTCACTCACTCACACACACAACCAGACATTCACTCACACACACACAACCAGACATTCACTCACACACACACAACCAGACATTCACTCACACACACACAACCAGACATTCACTCACACACACACAACCAGACATTCACTCACACACACACACAACCAGACATTCACTCACACACACACACAACCAGACATTCACTCACACACACACACAACCAGACATTCACTCACACACACACACAACCAGACATTCACTCACACACACACACAACCAGACATTCACTCACACACACACACACACACACACACACACACACACACAACCAGACACACACACACAACCATAAACCACAGCTGGGCATAATCTAAACACAACTTTTTCATTTATCTTATCTTCTACTTTGTTGAATCTTGTTTTCTCTGGGATCATGGTAAGATAAGTTTCTTAGAATCGAGGAAACCTTGCAACCTTTGCACGCTTGAGTGCAGTCCTGTTATGACTGTTGGCAGAATAGTTGCCAAGTGAGAATCCAACACGCAGCTTGCAAACGTACAAGCGGGGTGGCAGGAGAGCAGATTCCGGGATGGGCAGAAAAAAGCTCGAAGAGGTCAGCAGGTGAGGGGTGGGGGTTGGGGCATGGGAGGGCAGGGCGATGAGATCCTGGGGGGAGGGGCACCTGGGTGGGGGGGGGGGGTCAGGGAGAGTTGATCCCGGGGGGCAGGGTGATGTGATCCTGGGGGGGAGGGGGGGGGGGCGGGGAACCAGCAGTGGCCCAGATCTACATTGTGGGACCTGGAGGGGCACACCTGATCTCTTGGTGGGAAAGTGACTGGCCGTTACAAATCGCCTCCACTCAGTTGCTGATTGCCTGAGAACTTGTCCTGTTGTGTATGTGTGAATGTCTGTTTGTGGCAGAGGACCGGTGAGAGATTGTGGCGGTGGTGCGAATGTCTGTGGCAGAGGAGCAGCGAGAGATCGTGGCGGAGGTGCGGCAAATGATTAAGGGGGCCAGAAGAGCCGAGGTCCCAGGGGCAGCACGGGCCAGCCTACACTAGGTCTGTGCAGCAGAGCAGGTCTCCAGTCATCCAGGTTAACCCCTTACCACTGGATAAAGACCTAGCTCTGTCAAGCCCGTGTGGTGGCTGATGTGCAACGGCCACCACACGTTAAAAAAATCCACACAGAGGCATCTTCCACTCCTTCAATTGGCGTTCAGGACTGGAACATCGGGTCCTTCATTGAAACATCTGTGAACTCATCCCTTTTGGTGTGGCGGAAGCCAAGGACAAACAGCGGAAGGAGCATTTGATAAATCAAGCGCCCTACACACCTGTCCCTCCAATCGCCATCTGCCCCGCCTGTGACAGAGACTAGATCCCATGTTGGTCTCAACAGTCACCTTACAACTCATTCTAGTGTGGAAGCAAGTCATCCTCGATTCCGGGGGACTGCCTAAGAAGAAGAGATAACCAACTTAGGAACTATTATCAAATTTCTTTCATGCATGTGGGGCATTACAAACACACAGCTCATCAGAAATGTGGGCTCGAACTGCACAATTTTAATTCACTGAAGCACACGAAAACCTCGCTGACTGTAATATGCAGCTTTAGAAGGGCATTAGCTGAGCAGTTTTTGGTTATTGCTGAGTGCAGCTAAACATGTGTGAAGGAATATAAATTTTATTCTACTCTTTAAAAATGTCTACAGTTTGCATATTTAAAGTGACATTTAGTGTCAGAAACATTCAGCAGCGCATACAATAAACTTTGACACAGAACTGCAAATCCAATTTAACAGCACACATTGCAAAATTAATCGAGCAATCTTTTGTAAACCAAATGTTGTACAGGTTCCTCCGATGGCTGAATGGGCAAAGGCACCACCCGGGTATAGCACTAAACGACATAAACGATGGTCGCAGGTTTCACCCCCCTGGTCTGTGCTGAGTTAGCTGATCTCAGTTGGGGCAGAAGTAGGGCTGCAACAATTGGCTTGAGCCCCAGTGGTAGGGAGGGGGGGGGAAAAGAAAATAGCCAGGGTTCCCATTCTTGATCACTATTGAACGATCGCCGTCAGAAAGACGTTGGGCGAGGACAGGAACAGTCTGGTCTCACACATAAAGAATGGCCACAAGGTACTGGAGGGCATTCGGTGCCTGTGGAACTGCATCCCAGCAAAGACAGAAGGGAAGAAAATTGGAACAAAAAATGCAATTGTGCTAAATGGTAAGTTGTGTGAATTGATGAACACACAATCTTGGTCAGTGTCATTTCACTGAAATTGCCCCATGTAAAGCTGATACTTAAGGGATGCTACAAAATCACACCCTGGGTTTAGAGCCTCATCTGCCAAAAGTGTATATAATAGGGAATTCAGGCATGCGCTCCCCACAATTTCCCATCCATTAAACCACGGACACTGCGTATATGGCCCTAGTGGGTGAGGCTCCATGGCAGGAGTGTGATTTCATAAAATTACTCCCAGAGTGTGAAATAATATTTTCAGGAACACATTTAATTTGAGAGAAATTTCACGAATGCGGAGGATACATAAAAAAAACATTCTGGCCAGTAGCAGCAACTACACAAATGATGGGTAAAATCAGGGAAAGACTCGAGATAAAAGAAAACTGGAAATCTGAAGAAACCTAAAATGCTGGAACTACAGTCAGCACCAGAGCGAGAAAGGACAGATTGGCTCAGAAATAGGGGACACACCCATTTCTGGGCGTGCGGGGGACGCAGGGTACTTTACCAGGGAATGTGAGGTCGGGGGGAGGGGAGGGTGGACCAGGGGATTAGAGAATCGGGGGCCAGGGGAAGTTACTTATCTTGATTGGGCCCAGCAGGCGAACCCCCGTTGGCTTGGTTTCCCCAGAGTGGAGCCGGTGCTGTCGTGGGCTGCCTCAGGGCAAACCAATCTTGGAGAGGGGACGGGCACTAGGCACCTTATTTGCATATGCAAAAGACCAAACGCCTGCTTCGGGGTGGGTAAAGCACAGTTTTTTTTTGTCCTTGCCCAATATGACGGGCAGCGCATTTCCAGCCGGAAATGCGCACACGCTTCCTCGCCCACCATATTGGAGCCTTAGTAATCCGACTAACATCCGGAAAAGGGATGCTACGCGAACCAATTTTTAGGCTGTTAATCTTTTAGGTTGTCTCTTCACCTATCCTTCCTCCATCAGATGCTTGTCGACATTTCCAGTACTTTTTGCCTTTATTTCAGACCCCGCTCTCTTGCTGTGACGGAATATGCAGACAGCAAGCCTGCTATAAATAATCCTAAGCTAACATTTAATAAATACATTAAATACAGTTTATATTAGTTGCATTAGATACTGCTATATCGCAACCAAACAACAGAAAGTGTTGCTTCAGAAAGGTGCAGAGTAGATTATTTCAATTCGCTGGTTAACATTTATGGTTCAAGTCTCAAGCACCTTGTCTAATCTAGTACAGACACAAACTGTGTATCTGGACCCTGCTTCGCTGATATTCTTCCGCAACTTTTAACCCAGCCTCCTCCAATTGAGATTTATAAAAACGACAATGAATTTTGAAATTCCAGTTGCAAAATGCTTCTCAATGCCTTGGATGAAGCCACCACATGGTGTTACACTAGGCCGTACAGATCAGAAGGTGCTGGTTCAGAAGGTTCAATCCCTGGTCTGTTCGAATATTAAATCTCAGCATGCACCGGGGGGGGGGGGGGGATTACAAATGGTTGTAACACCTTGCGCTGGGGAAGGGGAAAGGTGAAAAATCTGCCAGGTTCCCACTCCTGATCACTATCCAGTGACTGCTCCTGTGCATGTATGTGCCTATGGACACAGACGAGGACTGCATCTGGCTGAGCTGTGGTGTCGCAACAGCTAAATAGGCTGCTGACACGCTGCCTAGACTTCCACATTTGGGAGATTGCTTTCAGTTCCAGTACCTCGGCAAAAGTTACTATTTCCAGGAGAGGTTGGAGAAAATGGGAGAGAGAACACAGCTGAAAAGTGCATTAGGCAGCAAAGGAAAGCTTCAGAATGACTAACTCGTTACACTTAACTTCAGAAAAGTCTGATACCTGCACTCGATTTCAACATGGGGACGGGGGGGTGGGGTGTGTGCAGGAGTTCCTTTCCTTCTCCCCGGCAATGTGTGGGGGAGGAGAGGATTGCTGCCCATTTTTCTTCCTTTCCCTCAATAGTGAGAGAAAATATACCATGCACAAGTCAATGAAGAAGGATTCCCATAGCGGAGGAAGACAGGGGAGATGGAGCCAGAGGAACTAAACCTTGAGGTACAATAATTCAAGTATTTATGCAAATTCTAGTGAAAACAATGACTCAGACTCTTTCACATCATTACCAGTATCCCGTCTGGTCTTAAACTCCACCCACTCACCAACTTCCTCAGTTCTTGCTGTGCAAAGCAAGAGAGGTTTCTTCTCTTTCTATCCAGTCAACAAAAGTTTTGTGTGAACACGGCTTTTTAACCTGTTAATGCACCTGTTCCTTTTGCTTCACTTTACGTGGCTCTGTTGCATCGCAGAGCTCAATAACGAGAGAGAGAAAATATTCTGGAAAAATAAGAGAGCTGTATATTCCTGCTCTATCAAAATGTGGCTCAGATGCGTTTCGGCACAAAATTCTACCTGCGGCACTACAGAATATCAATGAAGCTCAGGCCAAAAGGGTACGTAGTATCGTTGCAGAATCCCTTCAAGCAGCCTGTCCATCCATAGGTTAAGTCTGTTGAGTAGTTGCTTGGTCCGTTTCACAGATGAATTCGAGCTGGGTGGAGACTGGTGTGAGCTGTTCATCTCCATTGCAGTAGCTACACCATCTGGCCTACCCCCACCTAGTGTTGCTTCCAAGCCATTTAGTGCGCTGCTGTTCTCAGTCCCATTGCAGAGTTCAGGTTTGAACAGGCAGAAGTACTTCCGGTGTCCATTTAACGCCAACACATAGCCAATGTAGTTCTGGTTGCGGTAACTTTCATCTTGTACACTGGAAATTCGAGCAGGATCCTGGGCAAACTCCAACAGATCTTCCAGCCACCGACGATGTTTTGATAAGTTTAAAAAGGAGAAGTGCAGCGATTTATTCCTGACGCGAAATATGAAAAAAAAAGAAAATATTTAAGAGTTGCAAAAAGTGCACAGAACTTAGTTTTTGCATCAACAAAACATAAATATCCCCCAAGGATAAAAATACTGGAAATTAAAATAAAAATAGAAATTGCTGAAAATATATAGCACCTGTAAAGGAGACAGACATAGACATAGACATAGACATAGAAAATAGGTGCAGGAGTAGGCCATTCGGCCCTTCTAGCCTGCACCGCCATTCAATGAGTTCATGGCTGAACATTCAACTTCAGTACCCCATTCCTGCTTTCTCGCCATACCCCTTGATCCCCCTAGTAGTAAGGACCTCATCTAACTCCTTTTTGAATATATTTAGTGAATTGGCCTCAACAACTTTCTGTGGTAGAGAATTCCACAGGTTCACCACTCTCTGGGTGAAGAAGTTCCTCCGCATCTCGGTCCTAAATGGCTTCCCCCTTATCCTTAGACTGTGACCTCTGGTTCTGGACTTCCCCAACATTGGGAACATTCTTCCTGCATCTAACCTGTCTAACCCCGTCAGAATTTTAAACGTTTCTATGAGGTCCCCTCTTATTCTTCTGAACTCCAGTGAATACAAGCCCAGTTGATCCAGTCTTTCTTGATAGGTCCGTCCCGCCATCCCGGGAATCAGTCTGGTGAACCTTCGCTGCACTCCCTCAATAGCAAGAATGTCCTTCCTCAGGTTAGGAGACCAAAACTGTACACAATACTACAGGAAGGAAAAGGAGGTGGGGTGGCGTTACTGGTTAAAGAGGAGATTAATGCAATAAATAGTAAGGAAGGACATTAGCGTGGGTGATGTGGAATCTATATGGGTAGAGCTGCGAAACACCAAAGGGCAGAAAACGTTAGCGGGAGGTGTGTACAGACCACCAAACAGTAGTAAGGAGGTTGGGGATGGCATCAAACAGGAAATTAGGGACGCGTGCAATAAGGGTACAGCAATTATCATGGGTGACTTTAATCTACATATTGATTGGGATAACCAAACTGATAGCAATACTGTGGAGCAATACTATGGAGGAGGATTTCCTGGAGTGTATAAGGGATGGTTTTCTAGACCAATATGTCAAGGAACCAACTAGAGAGCAGACCATCCTAGACTGGGTCTTGTGTAACAAGAGAGGATTAATTAGCAATCTGGTCGTGCAGGGCTCCTTGGGGAAGAGTGACCATAATATGGTAGAATTCTTTATTAAGATGGAGAGTGGCACAATTAATTCAGAGACTAGGGTCCTGAACTTAAAGAAAGGAAACTTCGACGGTATGAGACGTGAATTGGCTAGGATAGACTGGAGAATGATACTTAAAGGGTTGATGGTGGATAGGCAATGGCAGACATTTAAAGATCACATGGATGAACTACAACAATTGTACATCCCTGTGTGGCGTAAGAATAAAAAAGGGAAGTTGGCTCAACCGTGGCTAACAAGGGAAATTAGGGAAAGTATTAAATCCAAGCAAGAGGCATATAAATTGGCCAGAAAAAGCAGCAAACCTAAGGACTGGGAGAAATTTAGAATTCAGCAGAGGTGGACTAAGGGTTTAATTAGGAGAGGGAAAATAGAGTATGAGAGGAAGCTTGCAGGGAACATAAAAACTGACTGCAAAAGCTTCTATAGATATTTGAAGAGAAAAAGATTAGTGAAGACTAATATAGGTCTCTTGCAGTCAGAATCAGATGAATTTATAATGGGGAACAAGGAAATGGCAGACAAATTGAACAAATACTTTGGTTCTGTCTTCACTAAGGAAGACATGAATAACCTCCCGAAAATACTAGGGGACCGAGGGTCTAGCGAGAAGGGGGAACTGAGGGAAATCCTCATCAGTCAGGAAATGATGTTAGGGAAATTGAAGGGACTGAAGGCCAATAAATCCCCAGGGCCTGATAGTCTGCATCCCAGAGTACGTAAGGAAGTGGCATTAGAAATAGTAGATGCATTGGTGGTCATTTTCCAACATTCCATGGACTCTAGATCAGTTCCTATGGATTGGAGGGTAGCTAATGTAACCCCACTTTTTAAAAAAGGAGGGAGAGAGAAAACAGGGAATTATAGACCGGTTAGCCTGACATCGGTGGTGGGAAAAATGCTGGCATCAATTATTAAAGATGTAATAGCAGTGCGTCTGAAAAGCAGTGACAGGATCGGTCCAAGTCAGCATGGATTTATGAAAGGGAAATCATGCTTGACAAATCTTCTAGAGTTTTTTGAGGATGTAACTAGTAGAGTGGATAAGGGAGAACCAGTGGATGTGGTGTATTTGGACTTTCAAAAGGCTTTTGACAAGGTCCTACACAAGAGATTAGTGTGCAAAATTAAGGCACATGGTATTGGGGGTAATTTATTGACGTGGATAGAGAACTGGTTGGCATACAGGAAGCAAAGGGTGTGAATAAACAGGACTTTTTCAGAATGGCAAGCAGTGACAAGTGGGGTGCCACAGGGTTCAATGCTGGGATGCCAGCTATTTACAATATACATTCATGATTTAGACAAAAGAATTGAAGGTAATATCTCCAAGTTTGCAGATGACACTAAGCTGGGTGGCAGTGTGAGCTGTGAGGAGGATGCTAAGAGGCTGCAGGGGGAGTTGGACAGGTTAGGTGAATGGGCAAATACATGGCAGATGCAGTATAATATGGATAAATGTGAGGTTATCCACTTTGGTGGCAAAAACAGGAAGGCAGATTATTATCTGAATGGTGACAGATTAGTAAAAGGGGAGTTGCATAGAGACCTGGGTGTCATGGTACATCAGTCATTGAAGGTAGGCATGCAGGTACAGCAGGCAGTAAAGAAAGCAAATGGCATGCTGGCCTTCATAGCGAGGGAATTTGAGTATAGGAGCAGGGAGGTTTTACTGCAGTTGTATAGGGTCTTGGTGAGACCACATCTTGAGTGTTGTGTGCAGTTTTGGTCTCCTAATCGGAGGAAGGACATGCTTGCTATTGAGGGAGTGCAGCGAAGGTTCACCAGACTGATTCCCGTGATAGCAGGACTGACATATGAGGAAAGACTGGATCGGCTAGGCTTATACTCACTGGAATTTAGAAGAATGAGAGGGGATCTCATAGAAACGTATACAATTCTGACAGGACTGGACAGGTTAGATGCAGGTAGAATGTTCCCGATGTTGGGGAAGTCTAGAACCAGGGGTCACAGTCTAAAGATAAGGGATAAGTCATAAAGAACCGAGATGAGGAGAAACTTTTTCACCCAGAGTGTTGTGAACCTGTGGAATTCTCGGCCTCAGAAAGTTGTTGAGTCCAGTTCGTTGGACATATTCAAAAGGGAGTTAGATGTGGCCCTTACGGCTAAAGGGATCAGGGGGTATGGAGAGAAGACAGGGGTGGGGTACTGAGGTTGCATGACCAGCCATGATCAATTTTGAATGGCGGTGCAGGCTCGAAGGGCCGAATGGCCTGCTCCTGCACCTATTTTCTATGTAATAACCAGGTTAATGTTTCATCTACACCCTGCAAAATTAATCTTCAGATGCTGACAGGCCTGCTGTGTATTTCCAGTACTTTGTTATTATAGATCTATAGCTGAATGCATATTGAACTCTTAAATAATCTTTTCAATCAGTAGCAATAGTAAATAAAATAGTTACAACTAAAGATTCTTTCCAGCATTTTGATTTTTTTCCTGTCTAATCAACAGAAAAAGAGAAAACTAACATTCAAGGTTCCTGATGGCGAGAAGCTGTTGGTACTTTCTATGGAGTGTTAGATGATCTGCCTTTGGTATAATCATTATTCTTTGAATTAAGGTCTACCACTGCATATCACAGAACCACACTTTACAGCACAGGAGGCTACCAAATGGTCCAACACGTCTGTCCCTCTTTACTAGAATGTACGGGTTAGAACTTCCATCATCCCATGGGGAAGATCAGCTAGGGACACTGTCCTGTCAAGAACTTTGATCCATTGTACATTGGTTCTAGTTGATAGACCTGGTGGCCAGTATAGGACTTCAGGAGATTTCATAATTTCTCTGGCACAGCATCATATTAGTCTTCCCAGCTCCAGACCTGGTGTTGGTCCAAGTTGAGTGACTTTGAATCCCAAAGTGAAGCGGCCTGAGACCAAGCCATCAAGTGCAAGAGAAAGTCACGATGTCAGTGAGAGAGACTCCCCTCAGGGTCTTACTAAAAGGGCTCCTTTAGCATTATGGCCTCATTAAGTGAAGGCTTATCCCAACATATAGCTTGCTTTCTTAAGGTGGTGGCAACACCTCCAGCCAAGCCACCAACCCAAGAAGGGGTGTCTCTTAAGAGTTTCTCTGCCTAGGTCAGGTTCTGTGTCACCCAACGTGATGCGCCTCCCCAGTATTCATTATATCCTCCAAGACCTGTGGCTATTTCTGGAGAAGTACAAAGAAACCTCCCATCTTTGAGGAGGAAAGATGTAGGGAAGGCTTCCATTCCAGGAACTATTACAAAAACAGGATGGCGGGGGGAGGTCATCTGATGAGAAGGACAATGCACGGATGCGAATTTGCCTTGAAGGCAATCCCTATTTGTACATGAAGGTAGAACAGGCAAGTGGAACTTAAATTGTGGCATAAAGGTGCAGAAATATCAGTTTAATAGTTTACTATTGACCCCTATTTTAAATGTGGATGTGCGCACCTCAAGTGAGGATCAACTGTGTTAACCTCTGCAGTTGACTAACTTGCCAACACTCACTATTCAGGCTCACACGTGGAAAAAGGACACTTGGGTGACGGGTGCTGTGAAACTGTATTCTGGTGAAGATTCAACGTCTTCAGGAGAGAAGGCAAAAAATTGTCAGAGAAACATAGAAACATAGAAACATAGAAAATAGGTGCAGGAGCAGGCCATTCAGCCCTTCTAGCCTGCACCGCCATTCAACGAGTTCATGGCTGAACATGAAACTTCAGTACCAATGCGAAGGAAAAAAACCCTGATCTGTGGAATATGGCTCCTCCTCGTGTGTATATGGGGGGAGGGGGCATGTGGTTGGGGCAAAAAATGCTAAAAGTTATTTGACAGTAGGGAGGACCACACCAGTGTCCAATAATGTTCTCACCTTACATCCACAGGCATGCACTTTCTAGTGATCAGGAGCAGGAAACCCGGCTGATATTTACCTTTCACAAGTCCCGTTGTAGAGTCCCCTACTGCGCTATTTGAGATCAGTAACTCGGCATAGAGTAAGGACTAAACCTGGGACCTTCAGAAGTGCAAAGCTTAGTAGTGCACCAGGTAGTGCATTTCCCAGCAGAGTCCCTCTGTAATGTTTTCCCCCATACTGCACTCACCAGGTAACAGGATAGACTTCATGTGCAAACTTTTGTATTAAAGCATTCTTTGTAGCATCAGTAACGACAACCAGCACATTAATGTTTCCAGGCATCAACCGCACAAGGTTGCTATTATAGTTGATGTAGGTCAGTTCAGTCACTTCCACAAAACTCTGCTCCGGGGACCTATAATAATAAAGAAAGGATTCATTATCTAACTGATAAGTCTTCTTCATTCTTCAGATCAGATATAACCTCCAAATGCAGCTTGGATAACCCCGGTCTGTCAGATAGGTTTCAAGAACAAATACCATGAAGAATTATGTTCCTTTAAGACGTTTGATATTTATCATCACTGGGATCAAAATCCTGGAACTCCCTACCTAACAGTATTGTGGAAGTAGCTTCAACAGACTGCAGCTCACCACCACATTCTCAAGGGCAATAAATGCTGGTCTTGCCAGCGATGCCCACATCCCGTGAATGAAAAAAAATGTTTTAAGTTGCATGTGATCTCCTTCCCTTCCATGCCATGTATATATTTATACCTTTAATACTCTGCATAGTACCTAGTCTTTAGGTGTGAACCTAGACAGGTAGTATCAACAGGCTAATCAATTATGGTGGCTGTCACAGTTGAGCCCAAACCTGTTCTCAACTGACACACATTCCAGCATTGAGGTACATACACAACGTACGACACTGTGCACCCTTTCCTGTGCAGGTATATCTATGCTTCAAGGTTTTGAGACAGCTAGAGCATCTAACAATGTGTGACCTGTATAGGGTGCAGCTTTGGATACATTAGTGAATATGTTTGATTCAGAGTGGTAAGTTGGGTATAATAGGGCCACTAGTCCGAGGTGCTGCATATCAGAGACAGACAGAAAAACATGCAAGTGAATTGCAGAGTTGTTCAGATGGCCATACCGTGAACTCCTGGTGCTGTTGGCTTGCTGCCTCTTTGATGCATCCGGAACCTTAGCTGTTGCTGGTTCTTCCTCTTTCTCAGATTCTGACCTCCTCTCCAGATCACTCGGTTCCCTGAAATTTTTAAATAAATTGAATCGATTTGTAGAAGCCTTTTTTCTCCAGACCGCTTTTCCGCTTCCCAAATTGCAGTATGTTTTGCTACTTGGTCTTGACGCCCATGGGCAACAGTACAGGCGATCAACTAGTATGTATAAATAATGTATACTCCAGCAAGTGCACTTGTCAAACCTCAATGTGTCACACATGCACTAAATATTACATTTGCAAAAATCATATTCATAAAACACCAACAGATTACACCGGAGCAACCTTAACACAACAGTTTGATTGATATAACAGCAAAATAGTGCGGATACTAGAAATCTGAAATAAAAACAGAAAATGCTGGCAATACTCAGAATTTGTGGAGAGAGAAACCAGAGTTAATATTTCAGGTAGATGACCTTTTGCCAGAAGTGGAGAAAGTTAGAGATATAACAAGTTTTAAGTAGGCCCAGAGGCAAGGAATGGAAGGGGGAAGGGTGGGGGGTAGGAGTGGACAGAACAAAATAGCTTGATATATATAATGCCTTTAATGCACAAAACGCCCCAAGGAACTTCAGAGGCGTGATCAGACACAAATGGACGCTAAGCCAACGGAGGAGCTATTAGGAAGGATGACCAAAATCTTGGGCAAACATAAGGAGGTAGACTCCAGAGAAGTCTACAAAGGGAATTCTAGAACCTGGGGCCTAGACAGCTGAGGGCATAGCCGCCAATGTAAGATGGGATGCAGAAGAGGCCAGTTTCAGAGGAACATATGAACAGAACGGACAGGAAAAGACCAGCTGGTCCATCAAGCCTGCCCCACGAACGTAGATTTCTGGCAAGGTTATAGGGCTAGAGGATATTATAGAGCTGGGGAGCTAAAGGTCATGAAGGATGGGACTTTTAAATTGGAGGAATTGGGGGACCTGGAACCAATGCAGGTCAACAAAGACAGGGTTGATGGTTTAGCAGGTTAGGAGGCTGACCAGGAGAGCATAGAAATAGTCGAGTCTCGCGGTGACCCACATTCTTGGATGAGGATTTCAGCAGCAGATGGGTTAAAGCATGGATGGAGGCAGGTGATATTACAGAGGCGGTAGTAGGTGGATTTTGTGATGGAGACAATATGGAGTCAAAAATTCAGCTCGGGGTCAAATACGACACCTAGTTTGCAAAAAATCTGGTTCAACACAATACAGTGGCTGAGGAGGGGATGGAATCAGCGGCAGGGGTACAGAGTTTGTGGCGGGAGTTGAATACAGTGGCATCGGTCTTCACAATGTTTAACTGGAGAAAATTGCAACTCATTCAAGACTGGATTGTGGACAGGTAGTCTGACAACACAGAGGCAGTAGAGGGTTCGAGAGTGATGAAGCCAAGGAGCATAGATTTAAAGTAAGTGGCAGGAGGTTTAGAGGGGTTTGAGGGGAATTCTTTTTCACCCAGAGGTTGGTGGGCGTCTGGAACTCACTGCCTGAAAGGGTGGTAGAGGCAGAAACCCTCACCACATTTAAATAGTACCTGGAGATGCACTTGAAGTGTCGTAACCTACAGGGCTACGGACCAAGGACTGGAAAATGGGATTAGGCTGGACAGCTCTTTGTCGGCCAGCACAGACACGGTGGGCCGAAATGGCCTCCTTCCGTGCTGAAAATTTCTATGATTCTAATCCGCCGCGCCCCAACCCCCTCAAAAAAAACTAGAAAATACACAGCAGGTCCATCAGCATCTCAACGAGAAAAATACAGGTTCATGTTTTGGGCAAAGACTTTTCTCCAAACTCCCAGTTCTCCACTCAAAACATAAACCTGCCTTTTCTCTTTCAGATGCTGCTGAATCTGCTGGGTGCTTTCAGTATTCAGCTTTTTTGTAGTTCTATGGTTTGAAGCGCCATTGTTTCTTACCCAAAGGCTTGAATGACGAATGCTCCAAACAGAATAAAAATCACAGAAAAAAGCAGCGAAATCAAAGGCATCATTTCCCTCCTGAGACAGAAAAAGAAAGTTAGCCGAGTGCAGTTGTAAAACAAACATACATACACTTAACAGTAGAAATATACTGACCAGTTGATGCACAGTAACTTTAACATGGTCACTGAGCAACAAGGAATAGTTGCAAGAATCTAAAAACACGACACTCAGTTTATAATTTGGGTGTAACAGCCAACGATTGCTTTGGGCAGATGAAAGCAATTTTTTCAACCACAGCAAAGTAACATCAAACTCTAATCCATTGCTTACAATAGCAGCACAGCTCCAGTACGCAACAGCAGGGCAATCCCAGCACAGGATGATAGCATTGATCCCAGCAAGAAAATCCGAGCAGTGAACGGTAAGGGAACCCCTGCGTGGAATAGCAGTGCAACCGCAGCATCAAACTACAGCACTGATCCCAGCCAGGAATGACAGGGCAACACCAGCACACAAGAGCCGGTCAACCCAGCAGCACTGATCCTAGCATAGAATAACAACCCCAGTAAACATCTTGATGAAAACACATTTTCTACAAACTATACTATAACCATAAAAACATATTTTCTTTTTTTTTAAATGAAGCCAGTTACTAAATGTTTTTTTTTTAAATTGGGAACCCCAGCTGAAGGCTATGGCTGGACAGTAAATTTGAAAAGAATAAAACAGAAGTGCTCAATTAGGAAATAGTGGGCAGGTTAAACCAATTTGAAAGTTGAAGAGAATAAATATGAAAATGATATAAAAAGGAGCGGGAGACAGTTTTTTTTTAAAAAAAAGGTCAATAAGATCTACCACCTATTGTACCAATTTCAGATAAGTTAGCGATGAAGTGACTGGGACATAACAGGATCAATTCCACAAGTTATTAAGGTGGTTTAGGGAGGGGAAATCAGCCAGATCCTTTTGAAAACCCTTTGCTATAGTAGAGTTCATAGGCTCCAGGTGCCTAATAATACCTTGCCTAAGTGACAATTATTCATGTGTGAACCTTGACAGTGAGTACCATCAGGTTTTCCACAAGATACATTACAGTTAAGTAGAATCCTAATCTCACCAGACTTCAACATCCTAATGGAGGAGTAGAAGTCACAGGAGAGAAACCACAACGAAAGGTCACAACTAAAACACTAACCAGTCTCCCTCCCTTTCAGACTTTGAGTGATCTGCTAAGTGTTTGTTATTTCAGATTTCTGGTATTTGTGGATTTGCACTTTAGCTAATCCTAACTTTCTCACAGCTCCAAGCCATCTACTCAATTTCTGGCACCTTGTGTCTCTAAACACCAGGGTACAATAAGCCATGTTAGTGATGACTGGCACTGACAGCAGGTACATACCAGTTCTGAGTGAACCCAGATTCCCAGCTCTGCGATGCATAATCTGTTATGGCATACAGCCAGCGAAGGAGGAACATCTGCAGGGAGAGCATTGGGTCCGAGTTTTACAAACCAGCTCAGCATTTACTAAAAATACAACTAACTGGCGCACAGACAAATGCAAAGGTCATTCTTGAAACTATGACAGCAGCTTGTATTTAGAGCTTAGTCACACCTGAACATGCACTTGGTAAACTACTGCAAGATACACTCGCAGTTGTGCTAAACTGTCTTTCATTTATTGATGAATCAGTTTGAAACAAACAAAACGTCTTGAACTGAACTCTGTGTAAGTGTACTGTATTCTGATTTTCAAACAGCAGATTATACTCCTACAGGTTCAGGTGTTTTAGTTTTTATTTGTACTGTTTGCCTGACATGAGATGAGCTAGTCCTAAAACTTGTACTCAATCAGGAATGACAAGGGTTAAATGAAAAAAAATCATTTTCTGCAGCAGGATGAACCTAAACTTCACAAACTTACTATAGTTCAATAATTACATTTATTTGGTATAACACTGTACCCTTAAGACAAGCAGATTTGAAAGTTTACACTTACTCTCTGTTTATAGGTCAGCAGACACTAACACTTCAAAATTATCCAGCAGTATCTTCTATTTGCATACAACATTCCTGTTGTACAATCTTAAACTTTAGAGCCCCATATAATTAATCAGGAAATGAACAGCAACAATGGACTTGTCTATTATGCCAGGAATTGAGGAGAAGCAGAGTGACGAGCAGCTGCCTATCAATTCTCTGTTGGATTATATGCAAACACCATCTGCTTCTATAAATTATTACCGAACTCGTGAGATGATGAAAGTAACATTATCACATTTTCCTGAAGTATTCGAACATCTCCCCAAGATCTGCAATGGAAAGCTTCCCTACATTCAGTGCTACAATTGGGGTTGCCAACCCTCCCAGATTGCCTGGTAATCTCCTGGATGGACAATCAATGCCCCGGATGGACAATCAATCTACTGGACACTGCTGCTGGCAACCTGGGAGAAAAATACTGCCGTGTTCCAGATCGCGACTGTGACCTTCGACGGCCCAAATGTGGGCCATCTATGAAACCTATTGAATGCTCATGTGATTGCACTTTCAAAAAAGATAAGGTGCAGCAAATCCTCCAACTCATTTGGATTTAATAATATATGGTCAATGCTGCAAATGCATTTTTATACATATTTATGATGTTGTGTCTAATTTACCTTCTGAAATTCCACCATTTTAAAATCCAGTGGACCTTATTCGTGAAGGAAAACTCTAGCTTTAAATTTCTGACCGCTCGCCATGGGGATCGGATGGACAGTAAAACTGGCAGATTTTGTTAAGACATGTGGCCAGGGAAGGCCCACTTTATTCCTCCTTGATCTTTGTGCTTGGCCTAACTGTGGCACTACACCAGCGGCAGCATGATCTTCATATCATTGAAACGCACCTCCCACCATCCCCACGTGCATTTTAAACAGGTTTGCTTCGTGATGATGCCATGACGCAATGGACCAACATCATGACACAATTACATTGTGCTTGGGCAGCAACCCAATTTTGCCAACGCCAACCTGCTCATTCATATCCCATGAAACAAAATGTGCTACCGGTTTCCCTGCGACTTGTAGTGTCAATTTGAGAGAGCCATTGAAGTAAATGCAGTAACATTTGCAGACTGCAGCGAATGTCATGCAACTGAATGCCATATGACCGAAGCTCCAGGAATAGGTCCAATCATAGTTGCCAACTCTAGCTACAGTTTAGTTACCCAACATCAGGAAACTTGCACAACAGAAATGTTAGTTGCCATCAGTTTTACCTGGCACTAGAATCTGGCTCATCACTTCCACACTAACCCAGCATACAAATTGATGCTGCAAAGATATGGTCATCTCATTTTGCTCATTTTTCTTGCTCCAACAATGGATAAGGTAACAGAGACTAACTCGACCATTCCTGTAGGCAATATTTAAAACACTTACTGGTGCAAATTCATCATTTAGCACAGGTAACACAACATCATGCGAAAGGAACGTGTAGTCTCCCATTCCCAGTAACTGATTCAGCTCAGTAAAAAGTTGGGTTTTGTCGTCCTCACTCCCATTCCATCCATTTTCAAGTAGTTTATAGAACACTTTCCCGCGAGTGGTGCTTTGCTGTAGAATCACAATCTATTCAACAGTTTTAAGAAAAAACAAAGAGTGAGCATTTTTAAACACATTACTTCTGTAAAAGGTGAAAGTTCAATGCATGGAGTGCAGTAAAATACAGGTTAGGTTGCATCAGTGGGATAATGCAGCTGAAAAAAGAGATACTCCTTTACCAATGTCAGCAGCTCGGTGAATGATTTATGACAAAGGGACTAAAAGGTCTTTTCCTGTTCCAATAATGCCTTCTATTATTTAATTCAGACGTGATGACTTCTGCTTATTGCATATAACTCAATACTGGGCAAGGGTTTTAATAGGAGCAATACCTGTAATATGATTCTAAAGATATGATTATATTGGTTAACAGGACAGGCTTAGAAAGCTTAGAAACCTCATTAGAAAATGGCAGCCTGATTGAATGTTCTAATACTTGAAGGGAAGAACCAGACATGGAAGCGGGAAAGGTTTCTGTGCTGGATCAGAGGATCATTTCAAACACAGGAAACAAGTAGCTAAATAGTTTTGTACATGGGAGCTGTGAACTGATGGAAGATACAAGTCATTTGAAAAGTCCTTTCAAATGATTCCATTTACTGGAGTAATTTGAATTAGGACATTTCAACAGTGACTACATTTCAAAAGTACTTCACTGGCTGTGAAGCACTTTGAGATGTTCGAAGAACGCGAGAAGTGCTATAAAAATGCAAGTTCTTTTAGTCTGGACTAAAAAGGATTTCTGATTTTGTTTTGGAGTTTACACAATACGATCAGAGATAACCTGTCTTAAAAAAAGTTCAAGAGATTGGTTCAGCATAGAATAGAAAAGGTTTGAATGACATCCATTCATTCTACGGAGCACATTCATTTCTACTATTTTAAGTTCATTTGTTCCATTCAACAAACAAGCTTCACTTGCACCAGTGAAATGGTTCATACCTTCCTCCAGCAAACATGCAAAATACATTTTGGTAAAATACCAGAGTCTACACATAAACCCTGAAGTTTCTACTTCAGATAGAAGAGATCCTTTATTTTCTGTAGTGAATATTAATGTTACAATATGTGCTCTAGTAAAATGTCTTGTGATAAATGATATACAGAACAAACTTGAAAGCAAGGTTACCAATTTATAGTCATATACGGCTAAAATATACTGTTGCCAATAGTAGCGGACAAATATTTTATTTGTTCCTTCATTCATTGTTTTAATGGAGGTGTTACCCCTTTTATTTTAAACAAATCAGTGCCTCTGTTCAAATAGCAGTCAGAGGAATGCCAGGCAAATGTGTGCACTCATTCACCACATCAGTAACAACAATTTATCACCTATAATCAATCAAATACCTATACATAAAATAAGAAGGGTTCACTCCTCAATGCAGTTGATTTTATGACTGAAGGTATGAGAGTTTATCCTCAATACTCTATAAAGACTAGTGGCTCACACCGAAAGGAAATGACAAACATTGACAAATGAATCAAGCTGTAACTCAGCTTAAAAGTGGACACAGTAAAGGTTGTTCCACTCACATTCGGTGTAGATCTGCTTCTCAGTGCCGGCGGGAGTAAGGCATTAATAAATGCTTGCTGACGTTCTGGATAGATGTAAACAAATCTCAGAGATTCTTTAGTATTCATGGAGGCAAAGGAGACAAAGGAGTGGTATGGAGCCTGCAGCCTTTCTTCCTCTCCAATGATTAGCAGGACACAGTATCTACAGAAAAACACGTGAAATCAAGTGATATCGCCACCTGCTGTGGAGCCTGGACAGAACTACGAATGAAAATTTAACCGACGAGATGAGAATACATCTCTAGCATGAAATATTAAATAAACTAAGTATACAAAATGAATACATTCCTTTAAAATTTCCACAGACATATGGCAAGTCAAACAGTCTTCTGCATCAGTAATTCATTTACGATCTTTGCATCCATCAGCAATGCTACTTTGCGGAAGGGTTCTCAAAATGGATGCAATCAAATAAGCAGAGTGGGTGTCCCGAAGAATGGTTGATACTTGCTGCCAGGTGTCCTTACGAACAACATACACCAGTGCCATGTTGGAATGCCCTGTTCTACTAAAGTAAGGAGGATGAATCATGGTCAGCACTGATTTACATGTAGTGTCCCTGGGCTACCTGTTGGCACCGATTTACCCGTGGAGTCCCTGGGCTACCTGTTGTGTATCTGTAAAGCATGCACTCCCATATTCCGCCCCCAGGGAGGGCATCCCCTGAAGTCCCAAGGGATCCCAGCATCCCTTGGGAGCACTGTATGTAAAGCCTGTTCCTCACTCTGGAGTGTCTTAATAAAGACTGAGGTCCCTGTTACTTTAACCTCCCTGTGTGCAGTCTCATCTGCGTCAGGAACACAATACTACCTGTTGGCACCGATTTACCCGTGGGGTCCCTGGGCTACCTGTTGGCACCGATTTACTTGTGGAGTCCCTGGGTTACCTGTTGGCACCGATTTACTTGTGGAGTCCCTGGGTTACCTGTTGGCACCGATTTACCCGTGGGGTCCCTGGGTTACCTGTTGGCACCGATTTACCCGTGGGGTCCCTGGGTTACCTGTTGGCACCGATTTACCCGTGGGGTCCCTGGGTTACCTGTTGGCACCGATTTACCCGTGGGGTCCCTGGGCTACCTGTTGGCACCGATTTACTTGTGGAGTCCCTGGGTTACCTGTTGGCACCGATTTACTTGTGGAGTCCCTGGGTTACCCGTCGGCACCGATTTACTTGTGGAGTCCCTGGGTTACCTGTTGGCACCGATTTACCCGTGGGGTCCCTGGGTTACCTGTTGGCACCGATTTACTTGTGGAGTCCCTGGGTTACCCGTCGGCACCGATTTACTTGTGGAGTCCCTGGGTTACCAGTCGGCACCGATTTACCCGTGGGGTCCCTGGGTTACCTGTTGGCACTGATATACCCATGGAGTCCCTGGGTTACCTGTTGGCACCGATTTACCTGTGGGGTCCCTGGGCTACCTGTTGGCACCGATTTACCCGTGGGGTCCCTGGGCTACCTATTGGCACCGATTTACCCATGGGGTCCCTGGACTACCTGTTGGCGCCGATTTACCTGTGGGGTCTTTGGGTTACCTGTTGGCACCGATTTACCTGTGAGGTCCCTAGGCTCACTGTGGCATCTCTGTGCTCCCTATTGCAGTGGATCAGCTTTTTTTGTTGGTTTCCCCAATATCTCCCTCCTCGCCTGAAAGTGCTGGCTTTTGCTGGGCTACAGGTCCACAGGAGTTGAATGCCCTCTGGTACCTTGCTTAAGTAGCAATTCTTCATGCGTGAGTGCCGACACGGAGTATTGGCAGGCTTGTTAACCGTGTAGGACAATCACAGCAAACCCCGATTTTGTCCTCGCCTATCGTTCACTCAAATACACTTTCCAACAGGGGACATGTGGATGATAATCAGCAATAGGAACCACGGCTGATTCTTACCCTCTCGGACCCTTATACCGCCATGGTTGAACTCAGCTAATCCAGCACAGATCTGCCATCAAACTTTGCCCTTCTGGTCTCCATAGCTCAGCATTACCTTCCACCACCAGGCTACTGGGAAGCCAGCAGTAGCAGAATCTAAAGGATGGCTTCTCATTACTGAAGTACAATACATCTTGTTGTAGAGAAGACCTGGTAGATTTATTGCATTTTGTCAATGACACCCTAGAAATAAAAGGTGACTACCTCCAATCACTATAAATGTTTTCAAGCATTCAGAACAGTGTTTGAAGCCTGAATTGGTAGCTTGATAATAGCTGCACTTCCATCCTGCACACCGCCCTCCCCCTAGCACCACCAAAAAATATACAGGATGAATTACTTTTCCTACAAGATCAGGTGTCAGCTGTGGCTCAGTGGGTAGCACTCTCACCTCAGAGTCAGAAGGTTGTGGGTTCAAGTCCTACTCCACTGATTTTCATTTAGAAAGACACTGACTAATCAAGGACAGTCAGCACGGATTTGTTAAGGGAAGGTCGTGTCTGACTAACGACTGAATTTTTCGAGGAGGTAACCAGGAGGGTCGATGAGAGTAGTGTATATAGATTTTAGCAAAGCTTTTGATAAGGTCCCACATGGCAGACTGGTCACAAAAGTAAAAGCCCATGGGATCCAGGGTAAAGTGGCAAGTTAGCTGAGGCAGGAAGCAAAGGGTAATGGTTGATGGGTGTTCTTGTGACAGGAAGGATGTTTTCAGTGGGGTTCCGCAGGGCTCAGTACTAGGTCCCTTGCTTTTTGTGGTACACATCAATGATCTAGACTTGAATATAGGAGTATGATTAAGAAGTTTGCAGATGATCCTAAAATCAGCTGTGGTTGATAATGAAGAAAGCTGTAGACTGCAGGAAGATATCCATCAACTGGTCAGGTGGGCAGAACAGTGGCAAATGGAATTTAATCCAGAGAAGTGCGAGGAAATGCATTTGGGGAGGGGTAACAAGGAAAGGGAATACACATTAAATGGTGGGACAGTGAAGTGTGGAGGGACAAAGGGACCTTGGAGTGCATGTCCACAGATCCCTGAAGGAAGGTCAGGTAGATAAGATGATTAAGAAGGCATACAGAATGCTTGCCTTTTAGCCGAGGCTTAGAATATAAGAGCCGGGGTGGGGGGGGGGAGGGGTGGTTATGCTTGAACTGTATAAAACACTGGTTAGGCCACAGCTGGAGTACTGCATGCAGTTCTGGTCACCGCATTACAGGAAGGACGTGATTGCACTGGAGAGGGTACAGAGGTGATTTACGGGGATGTTGCTGGGAGTGGAGAATCTTAGCTATGAGGACAGATTGGATAGGCTGGATTTGTTTTCCTTGGAACAGAAGAGGCTGAGGAGACCTGATTGAGGTGTATAAAATTGAGGGGCCTAGATACAGTGGATAGAAGGGCTTATTTCCCTTAGCAGAGGGGTCAAAAACCAGGGGGCATAAATTTAAAGTAACTGGTAGGTTTAGAGGGGATTCGAGGGGAAAAGTTTTCATGCAAAGGATTGTGGGAGGTCTGGAACTCAATGCCTGAAAGGTAGAGGCAGAAACCCTCACCACATTTAAAAAGTACTTGGATGTGCACTTGAAGTGCCGTAACCTGCAGGCCGAAATGGCCTCCTTCCGTGCTTATAAGCTTCTATGATCCATGACATGAACACAAAATCGAGGCTGACCGTACAGTTCATTACTGAGGGAGTGCTGCACTGTCGGAGGCGCCGTCTTTCAGATGAAACATTAAATCGAAGTTGCGTCTGCTCTCTCAGGTGGATGTAAAAGATCCTATGACACTATTTCAAAGAAGAGCAGGGAAGTTCTTCCCGGTGTCCTAGTCAATATTTATCTCTCAATAATAGCACTAAAAACCATTATCACATTGTTGCTTGTAGGAACTTGGTGTACGCAAAATTGGCTCCTGCGTTTCCTACATTACCAGTGACTGCACTTCAAACAAAGTACTTCATTGGTTGTAAAGCGCTTTGGGACAGCCCGAGGTCATGAAAGACGCTATATAAATACAAGTCTTCCCTTTTTCTTTCACAGAAGGACCCAATCAGCATCAGGCAAATATATGCAACCTACTTCGTGGCCAACATCAAAAGAAAGAAACTGATAATTGCTGCGAGATCAGTCAGTTACCTTTTCTGACGACGGAATTGTCTCACTGGGCACAACTCCTCGAAAAGTTTCTGGTTTGTAAGACGAGAAGCCAGTAAGAATTTGTTACCTGAAATGAATTCATCTATTATTTGTTTTTTCATTCCTTTGGCCTGTAAGAAATAATTCAAAACCATCAACTACTTTCCCAGCACCAAGAACATACATGAATCTAATTATTATTTTTTTAACTCCCCGCACCCCCCCCCCCTTCCACCCGCAACCGACCCTTTTTGTTCCATCTATGCTGAAGGTGCCAGTTCTTGCTGGGCTGCTGTTCACAGCCACTCTGTGCTACCTAGACATTTGACTTCCATGAGCCTAGACAGCGACTGTCGACAAGTTACTCAACCATGGAAAACCTGGGGGAGGGGTGTAGCTGTCGAAGCTCATACATAAAGAACAGTCACTTGGGGGAGATAGCAGAGGAGGTCAAGACCAATGGGGTTATATTTCAGCAAGAGTCAGCACTTCAGGAAAGGAAGAGAAAATGGTGGGTTGTGAATCTTTGGAATTCTCTACCTCAAAAGGACCGCGGATGCTAAGTCATTGCGTATATTCAAGGCTGAGATAGATAGATTTTTGGACTCTAAGGGAATCAAGGGATATGGGGATCAGGCGGGAAAGTGGAGTTGAGGTCGAAGATCAGCCATGATCTTAATGAATGGTGCAGCAGGCTCGAGGGGTTGTATGGCCTACTCCTAATTTTTAATCTTATGTCCATGAAAAAAAAGAACATTTTCTTTTGACTACAGTGTGTGCATTGGATGTGGTGGTGGAAGCAAAAGGCAATTCTTCTGAGGCAAAATTTGGGACTATTCTTAGCCTTTCACATACAATCCCAGAGAAACTTGCACCATTCTCCATCAATATCACTCCTCACCTTGAATAGAAATACTTAAGAAAAAAAGATACAGTACATACCTGGATGATATCAGCTGCTTTGTCTACGTTCTCCTTAAATATCATTATGGTAGACATGTAACTATTTACACCGTAATGAGCCAGGATTTCCTCAGTATTCTCACTCCCAGTCTCCACATAACCAAACTTAACATAATCTTTAAACTGGAAGGCAGTCAGCTTTGGAAAGAAAAGTGAATGTCAGAATGGCAACTTAACCATTTCCCACAATCTCTGTCTGCATTAACACAACCTGTTAATTGCAATCAAAAAGTCATTTTGACAACAGCTTACAGATATTCACACTACATTCGATCAGCTGAATGGAGCATTTAAAGTCGTGCATTTTGCAGGTTATATTTACTGTCCCACAATACAGGATACAAATATGAAACATGGGACACTAAAGATCCAGCAGCCTTGTAACAGGCTCTGCAATTACAATAATTTATATTTGAATGCTAATAATTATATAAATAACTAAACATAACCAATTTCAAAAGAAACAGCTCAGACCAATTTATTTAGAGAAGGAAAAACATGTTTTAAAACTAAAATATGGCATATGTTCTTTGTAAATGTGCTTTAGGAGTTAGAGAAGATTTCCAGTGATTGCAGACTAGGCGTTAAATGTAAATGGTTCATTAGCAATGGTAAACACTTAAATATTTGTGATTTTTTTTTAAGTTGTGTTGGCCGAAGTCGAGAGACAAAGAGACAATCCACTGCATTGTGCACACAAAACAATAATATTACTGAAATTTAAATCCTGTAGCAAGCAGTTTTGAACACAACCTGCAAAGGACACCAGCACCACAGAATGATGTATGATTTATAGGGGGGTTACCAATGCTGTAACTCTGCCTAAAAATAATATATGCTAGCAGCAGTTTATAATCTGGAAATCAATGTATTTTGTTTAAGTGTATTACTAATACAAATTGATTGACTGCAACATTTTTTTTACAAACAGCAACATTCAAGGATAAGATTCAAAATGATTTGGACTCTGCAGTGTTGCTACGAAGCAAATCAAATCATCACCAACTCATTATGAGAATAGCAAGACCCGCAGGATAGAAAAGATCCGTCAGATCACACAATAACGCGCTATTGGTACAGTTTATGTACACAAGTGGACTGCCCCAGTAATCACAAGCAACAGCTACGAATGTGATCTGCTCAGTGTGACAAATGGATACGGATCGTGCCCACAGACCCCGTTGAGTGTTCCATTCGTAACATGTGGTGAAAGTACAGGCAACTCTCGATTATCCAGGTCCCTCAGGGATTGGACTATTCCGGGTAAACGATTTGTCCGTTAGGGTGAGTCTACATTTTAAAGTTAAAACTTTAATGAATAAATACAATCGTTGGGGCGAGTTTACATTTATAAAAGTTAAAACATTAATGAATCAATACAATCAGCTACAAACAGTAACAAAAGATGAACATTACCAGCATGCACGTACACGTTCTGTGTCTGGAACCCGGTGCCAGCCCTGCTCCCGTTCCCAACGTCAGCGGCGGCCGCGAGAGACAGCGGCTGCAGCAGCGCGCTCACACACACACCAGCAAAGCAAGACACACACCAGCAAAGCAAGGGCAGAGGTGGGTGCTTTTTACGGTGAGTGAGAGAGAATGTGTGAGAGAGAGAGAGAGAGAGAGAGAGAGAGAATGAGCAAATACTAATGAGCAGTGTTTGGAAGGAGATTTTTCCAAATTATTTGGAGCTGTCTTTTTCACTTGTTAGCAGCAGAATTTTAAATCCCGTTACAACGGTTTCCCGTTGGATCCGTGTACGGATAATCGAGAGTTGCCTGTAATTAAAATGAAAAACTTAGATGTGTCTTCATTAGAAACTGATGTGTGGGTTCGAAAGTGGCTCTGACAACATTAGTGTGACAGGTTTCGTTAGTGTCAGCTGTCCTCAACATTAATATTACCTCATCAAACATGGGAAAAACAATTCACAGAGCGGACATGTCTCGTGCCTTAAAAATAAAGACTTTGCCAACCCTTTGCTTTTTTTTAAAAAAAAAGGTACGTGACAGGAAGACCATAAAAGAGAATTCCACTCAAAAAATGTTCAACATAAATGTTGAACTGTTGACACAAATTAAAGCAATATGCAATGTATAACTGCACAGTTTCACCATTATATGCTGCAATTCAGTGAACTGTTTAATGCATTACCTTGTACAACAGTGGCACTACAGACTTCTGGTGAAATATTAATGCACGTGGCTTGTTGTCCTGCTCCCACACAGACAAAAAGTGTACATAATTCTTGTTGGTTACCTAAAAATGCAATACAAATATCTAGTTACACTTTTAAATTCCAGGAGATTGTAGCCCATCTTTCCATTATCCTATCGTTGCATTCTATTTGATCTAAACTACTTCATTGTCTACAGGGCAAAAGGCAAGTATCCAAACCTTTAGCTTTGGCTCAGTAGTAACACTCTCGCCTCAGAGTAAGAAAGTTGTGGCTTCAAGTCCCACTCCAGAGACCCGAGCACATAATCCAGGCTGATGCTCCCTGTGCAGTACTGGCGAAGGTGCTGTCTTTCGGATGAGATGTTAAACCAACGCCCTTTCTGCTCACTCAGGTGAGCTCCCATGGAAGTAAAAGCTCAAAAAAGAGCTGGGAGGTTCTCCTGGTGTCCGAGCTAATATTTATCCCTCAACTAATATCACTAAAACAGATTACCTAGTCATTATTTAATTGTTGTTTGTGGGATTATGCTGCCACATTTCCTGCAGTACAACAGAGACTATACTTCATTGGTTGCAAAGCACTTTGGGACATCCCGAGGTTGTGAAAGGCACTATATAAATGCAAGTCTTTCTTTTCAAACACTGTGCACACTTGACTTGAATAATTTTGGCACCTGCATCAATTGAACAAATCCCCATTGTACTTTCAATTGGTTTAGTATCAGAGTATACTTTTTTGGTAAGGGATTTATGAAGCTGTTGGAGAATATGTGTGTTTATAGACTGCATCAATCTTACGGTTCTAATGACCTTTTAACTATTGCAACAGTTTGTCAGAATTCCTTGATTGTTTCAGTACACCTTGTAACACGTACTCAGCTAACTGATATTTTATTTGGGCAGGGTTTTTTTCCAGATTGCCCCTCCATTCATAATGCTTTCTTATTTTTTTGGTCATTTTCCCAAGTTATCTTTTCCCCTAATTATCACAACTGCTCATTAACATGTATCCTTTTTTAATAGAAGTAGGAAATTACTATGTGGCTCAGCTAATGGTGTACTAACTATGGGATGAGAAAGCTAAAAAATTGTTGGCTTCTTATGAACCAATCATACAGGGCATTCCATATGCATTTTTGGACTCAAGTGTATGCAATATTTCATACACACTGGGCTAAAGTATAACAGCACACCAGACATTAACAGTCAAGCCAAACCTCAGACATGTATCGAAATAATTACTGCATTGCCAATTTTGAGCATTTCAATAACATTTTACATGAAAGAATGTACCAAAATCAGGGAGACCTTTTTTCTTCCAGGATGTGATTATTCGACTACATACCTGCTCCAAAAGCTTGCTTGGCAAAAGGTTTTCCACAAACTGCCTTAAGTTTTCTCGAACCACAGCATTTTTAAAGAATGTTACTCTTCCATTGATGACTCCCACTATTGCCGGATGCTGATACACCCCAAGGTGATTTAAAAGGCGACGCTCATATCCTGAATCTATCACTCCAATCCCAAGGCCTGAAAGGAAATCCAACAACAGATCATTTATTCCTTGACACTCCATGAACACTGCCACACAGCATTAGTTTGTACTTAATTTCCCCCCCACCCCCTCTCTAATTTACTCCTTCCCTCCTGAAAGCATTGATCCTTGCTGGGGTACAGTCCCACAGGTTCTGGCAGTCCTCCAGCACTTTGTCCAAGTACCCATCCTTCACATGAGCCTAGACAGTGAGACTCAGCATGGAGTTATGGGAAGCGGGCAGGGTAGTGGACGAGAGTCGATGATCAGATCAGCCATGATCGTATTAAATGGCGGAGCAGGCTCGACGGGCCGTATGGCCTACTCCTGCTCCTATTTCTTATGTTCTTATGGAGACATCAGAGCTGAGCCTCATCCTGTCTCACTCAATGACCATGCGCAACTGATTTAACTCCTCTATAGCTCGGAGCCACGGAGACCAACTGCAGTATCCAGCTGACACCAGTTAACTCAACAAAGACCATAGATTGCATTCAAGGCTTTTTTTCGCTCACTTATTGAGCCACCAGAAGAGTGGTCCTTGACTTTAAACAGCTTCCCTCTTCAAACCACAAGCTTTGCAGTAAATGATTCAGAGATTGACATACCCAGAGGTTCGAGCTCCTGCACCACTTCCTTCCAGACTGGCTCAATGTGAACACAGCTGAAACACCAATCGGAAGTCACTTTGATGAGATGAGGTTTCTTATAACTGTCTGGCACAACCTCAGTCATGTATTGAGAGAAATGCAGCAGGTACTTATCATCGAATGAGTCACGGGCAGAATTAAACTGAAAGTGAAAAAAGGAGTCGTCGAAGAAGAAGCTGTCGTATTTATGGAAAGTCCGGAAGTGGTGCTGCGGTTGTTGGAGGTTCCCTGGCTGTCCATCAGCGTCTCCATACTTATCAAAATTCAACCTCCTCTCCTCATTTGAAAGAATCTGAACCAAGAAAAGAGTTAATGAGTTAGTGCAGTGAGCATGGCTTCCATTGTAATATGATGCATTGCTATAATACCGACACCCAAAATATAGCCTGGGGGCCACTTGTGCCCACCACCTCCCCATTGTGACCCTCAGAAAAGCTATGTTTTTGTCAACCTGAATCCACAAGGTCGAGGAAGTTTCATAAAGATCGCAATGTGAGAAATTTTAAAAAATAGAAGATATATATTAATGATCTGTACTTGGGTATACAGGACATAATTTCAAAGTTTGCAGATGACATGAAACTCAATATATAGGAAACAACGAGGAGGATAGTGACAAACTTCAGGAGGGCATAGACAGACTGGTGGAATGGGCAGACACAAGGCAGAATAAATTTGGCACAGAAAAGTGTGAAGGGATACATTTTGGTAGCAAGAATGAGGAGAGGCAATAAAAAAACTAAATGATACAATTTTAAAGGAGGTGCAGAAACAGAGAGACCTGGGGATGTTACACAAGTCTTTGATGGTGGCAGAACAAGTTGAGAAGAACATATGGGATCCTTGGCTTTATTAATAGAGGCACAGAGTATAAAAGCAAGGAAGTTATGCTAAACTTTTATAAAACTCTGGTTAGGCCTCAGCTGGGCACCACACTTTAGGAATGATGTCAAAACCTTACAGATAATGCAGGAGATTTGATACGAGGTGTCCAAAATCGTGAACAGTTTTGATAGAGTGACAGAAAGATCAGTAACCAGCAGACACAGATTTAAGGTGATTGGCACAAGGCGACTTGAGGAAACATTTAATTTTAAAAACACAGCGAGTTGTGATCTGGAATGGTGAACTGAAAGGGTGGTGGAGGCAGATTTAATAGTAACTTTCAAAAAGGAATTAGATAAATACTTGAAGGGAAAAAATTTGCAGGGCTATGGGGAAAAAAAAACGGGGAGTGGAACTAGTTGGCTAGTTCGACAAAATATCCGGCACAGGTACAATTGGCTTCTTTCTGTGCTGTATCATTCTATGATTCTAGGATAGCACATGGATTTGGTATGTTGGTCTGTGGGTAGAGGATGAAGGGGCAACTAGCGAAGGAGTTTTACGTGGATAAGTTGAACTACATTCAAAGAATGTGAAGTACCACATCTGACGTAGGTAATCTAGCATTATCCTGATTTATTTAACTTCCACATACAAGTCAATAAATTATGTCAATAGTATAGAATGCTCAAGGGTTGGCGATAATGCACGGTAACAATGTATATTATTCCATCTAGTTGCCTTGTAGACTGTATGAAAAGGTACCTATTGTATACTTGTCCTTGATGTGACCACAGTTGGAGTAGAATGAACTGTAACTTCTGCTGGCTCCCAAGCAGCCATATGAAAATATATTGTATAGCCCATCTGACCAGACAATGTTTTGTGATGGGTTCACTTAACCTTTTATTACCAAATGCTTAAATTGGACTGATGTCCTTGGTTCTATCTACATAATGAAAATACGTTAAATGATACTTTCTCAAGGGAAGATCTACGCAATAACAGAAAAAAATTCCAGGCCTCAAAAATCTGATAACAGCAATGGACTTCAGGCATGACCCTTTACAAAGGAAATCTAGTAGTGAATTATTATTTTATTTCCACTCAAAAGATTTTTAGTACCTCGTACGCTTTGTTAATCTGAATGAACTGATCTTCTGCCTTTGGGTCCTTATTCTTGTCAGGGTGCCTGAAAAAAAAAACAAGCACTGATACGATTTCCCCACAAGAACACAAAGATTAAACAGTCCTGATACATTGCTCAGCATGATTAAAATTCTAGCATAAAAGAATTTTAAACTAGCGCTATTCCATAAAACTGACTTGTACATTTTTTTTTAAAAAAACATTTTCATTTCACCATATGCTTTTATCTGCCACTTTTCTCCCTCCTCTCCTCAAGATGCTGACTTTTGCAGGTCCTCACCTACCCTAAAGACTTCAACTCGAAGTGGCCATTCTTTGTGTGTGACTCAAGATTAAATATCAGCAGACTATTTTCCTGTAGAGGACATCACAGACGAGCCCCATCCTGTCCATATACACGTATTCTTCAGCAGTACAGCGATCAGGAGCAGGAAACCGAACACATTATTCTCCGGCCTAATCCTGGGGCATGAAGATTAATCGCAGTGTCCCCACTGCTGCCCTGACTATCAGCACAGTCCAGCCTGGGAGCTTCCTGATCCTTATGGTTTAGTTACACACTTAGTGATGCATTTATCCATTAAGCCATCAGGGCGCTCCAGTGACACACAATTTGCACCAACCAGCGAGCTAGCAATATTTACAGCAGCTTCGGATAAATTTTGCACCTCTTCTACTAATACTAAATAGTACTTTAGTTCAGCAGCCAGATCTACAAGAATGGTTCCAGGGATAAGGGACTTCAGTTACATGGATAGACTGGAGAAGCTGGGGTTGTTCTCCTTGGAGCAGAGACGGTTGAGAGGAGATTTGATAGAGGTGTTCAAAATCATGAGGGTCTAGACAGATTAGATGTTCCCATTGGCGGAAGGATTGAGAACCAGAGGATACAGATTTAAGGTGATTGGCAGAAGAACCAAAGGCGACATGAGGAAAAACTTTTTAAGCAGCGAGTGGTTAGGATCTGGAATGCATTGCCTGAGAGGGTGATGGGGGCAGATTCAATGGTGGCTTTCAAAAGGGAATTGAATAAGTACCTGAAGGAAATTAAATTGTAGAGCTACGGGGAAAGGGCGGGGGAGTGGGACTAGCTGAAGTGCTCTTGCAGAGAGGCGGCACGGGCTCGATGGGCCAAATGGCCTCCTTCTGTGCTGTAACCATTCTATGATTCTATAATACTCAGTCCATTGTAGAGAGAATAATTGATTACAAGGCTGTTTGGATGAAATCAAATTGTCAAACTTCGCAAAACATTCAAACTCTGTTTCTCTCTCCACAGATGCTGCCTAACCCACTGAGATTTCTAGCATTTTCTGTTTTTATGTCATTCAAACTTCACAAGTGGTACAGTTTCTTAACACACCAACACATTTTTGTTTATAGCATTCACAGACTTTATTGTTTTCAAACTTTCTATCCAAGTTTATCATTAGAGTTTGTATTCGCAAGATAAGGCCAGCAAACTGTATCTTGCATCTTTGCATCTTGTATCTTTGCATCCCATTATAGGCAGTTCTCAAAAAAAAACACAAGACTAAGATGTCAGACTAGAACATAAGAAATAGGAGCAGGAGTAGGCCATACGGCCCCTCGAGCCTGCTCCGCCATTCAATAAGATCATGGCTGATCCGATCAGGACTCAGGTCCACTTCCCTGCCCGCTCCCCTTAATAAGAGGAACGTTTACTGGAAAAATACAGCCTCTGGACATAAAATCTGTATGTGTGTCTATTCCCACTCCAATGACAACTAAAGTAGAGAGAGAAACTCACCATTCCCGAGCCAGTTGCTTGTAAGCTTTCTTTATTTCTGCCTGGGTTGCAGTTCTGCCGACTCCCAGTAATCTGTAAGGATCAAACTCTATTCCATGGTGGAGAGGGGTGTTCAGCAGAAAGACTAGGAGCACCAGTAACCTTCCCAAAGGAGCCAACTGTAAACCAGCCATTCTGAAAATGTGCAAAATATGTGATTTGAAATATTAAAGATTAGTAGCAATGGTTCATAACAAAATGAATACAGGTACAAGAGTGAAAAATAAATCCTCCTTCAGTTTCCAATCTGAGCCCTGTTGAGGGAAGACTGCAGCATCTGCCACTAGTACAAAATGACTCGGGGGCTCAAAAAAGTATTTTTATTTAGATGATGAATTACAAATCGATTTGCCACTTTCCGTCTAATACATTTATCATAGTGACACTTCATGATAAATGATGAACAGCAGCAGGCACACGGTACCTACAGGGTAACCATTACCAGTTGAAGGAATCTGGGTTGAAGCTTTAAAAGAACAAAAATGCAACAGCAGCAAACTGCTCAAAACAAACCATTCATTTGAAAACTGCATGCAGCTTTCAGTTACAGTTCCCATTTTAAGGATTAACCACCCTTGCCAATTGCAACTTTATGTAAAAATATTAAAATTAAAAATATCCTCCACCTTTAAAACTATTCATAGTGTAACATAACTGGCACCCAAGAATATACAGGTGCAGTGACGTTAAATGTTGTAGAAGGATTAACAATTCGATCCACAGAGTAAGGCATGAATGAGGGTTTTTTTCTCATTTTCTCTCCTGAACATGGTTTCACAAGCACCAGGTGGCTTCCTATAATTAATTCCTGTGTGAGGCCAGCCAGTGAGCACTGGCAGGCTATTCAACTATAGGGCCTTCAGTGCCATGACCAGTGCTATTCTCAAACATTCATACACCGACACTTGCCAGAGTTTAGGAACTCTGGTTGATTTTCTAATTCCGAGCCCGGGACACCGAGCTTGACTGTAGCACCATCGCTGAGATAAGCCAAATTAACAAAGGCTGGGTATCAAAGCTGGGGCCTTCCTGGTACAATTGCTCAGTTACTCACTGGATAAGCACAGAATCATCAGGAGAGCTGGAGACAGAGTTGAACACAAGAAATAGGAGCAGGAGTAGGCCATACGGCCCCTAGAGCCTGCTCCGCCATTCAATAAGATCATGGCTGATCATCGAACTCAACTCCACTTTCCCGTCCGATTTAGATATCCCTGGATTTGCCCTAGACTCTAAAAATCTATCTATCTCAGCCTTGAACATGTTCAGAGACTCAGCATCAACTGTCCTCTGGGGCAGAGAATTCCAAAGATTCACAAACCTCTGATTCATGTTCTGCTCGGTTCTTCATCTGAATTATGCCAAGTGAAGAGGCATTGGGTGCAGGCTGTGGCATCTCGCTGACGGGCAAAATAGGGGGTGTGGGGCGAAGAGCAGCAATGCTTAATTGACATATATTAGTGTCAATACTTTTCTTAATTGAACCATTCCATCAAAAATATTAAAAATGACAGCTGCCCAAATGTCTCAGTCAGCAAAGGTAGTGAGTAGCTGAGCTACACAGACTAGAAGGTCCCAGGTTATATTCCCGACTGTGCTACATTAGGTGATCTCAGCCAGGGTGGTAGTAGGTTCAGTACAATTTGTACAAGTGCACTTGGGTTAGTGATGGGGACTAAATCTGCTCCTGATCACTATGCATTGGCTCCTGCTGGAAAGTGCATGGGTGGATGAGGTCAGGGTCGGAGGGGTCAGCTGTAATACCCTCTGAGGTCAAATGGCCTGTGCATACTCACAGTCTTGACTTACACACGAAGAAAGGCCACATGGACAAAGTGCCAGAGAGTAACCAGCAGCCATTGATCCGTACCCGAGCTTCCAGCAAAGAAGGGAAGGAAATCTGCAGGAAGATTTTTTTTTAAAAAAAGGTATTTTGAATGATTCAGGAATATATAAGAAAAAAATAAGAAACACTATTAAATTATATCACTTAGAAATATTTGTTGTGATGAATTTAGAATCCTTGTCAAGCCAGTGCTCCCCTAATACTCTGCGATTGAATGTTCTGCCTCCTGCTATTTTCTGGCCTGTAATTTCCCCATTGTGTTAACATTAACCAGCTCGGTGCTGGCCTGATTGAGAAGCCGACTTACCCCCGGACTCTCCTTGTGCGGCCCACACGCACCGGCCGCAGGCTATACCCAAAGCAACCCTGCAGTCGGGTCACATTTCTCACAAACCGAGCCGCAAAGCTGCAGAATTGGAGAGAATAAACACCACTCTCCCTCGTTGACGTGCACTTCCGCTTTTGCGCCGTCGCATTTCGACCCACTCCCAACGGGTTGCTATGGTTTCGAGGCCTGCGTCAAAAATAAGCACCATCACAGCCTGGACATGTAACGCTGCAAATGTGGTCCTGATCCAAGATGTCGACTTTTGCTGATAGTAACATTGAAATCCCCTCGCAAGATAATTATGGCCGAGGAAGGCCATTCAGCCCATCTTGATTCAACCACCGAGATCCCAACACCACACGATTGCAGCATCCAGTTGTTTCTTAAATGATTCTAGGGTTCTTGACTGCACTATGTATTTGGAAGCTAATTCCACATGCTGATCACTCACTGGGGTAGATCTTGACTGTGTGATAGTGTAACAATAACAATTTGCATTTATATAGCGCCTTTAACGTAGTAAGACGTTCCAAGCTGCTTCGCAGGAGCATTATAAAACAAAATTTGACATTGAGCCACATAAAGAGAAATATGGGCAGAAAAGGTAGGCTTTAAGGAGCGTCTTAAAGGAGGATAGAGAGGGGGACAGGTTTAGGGAGGGAATTCCAGAGCTTAGGCCCTTGGCAGTTGAAGGCACGGCCACCAATAGTGGAGCGATTAAAATCTGGGGTGCTCGAGGCCATAATTGGAGGAGCACAGATCTTGGGGGGGGTGTCGGGCTGGAGGAGATTACAGAGATAGTGAGGGGCGAGACCATGGAGGGATTGCAGTGGAACTGAATATCAGGCACTACGTAGAACGGGAGTCCGATCCAATACTGCTCGGTTTGCGCCACCGCCCAAGACAAATTTCTTGGCATCTGATTCCAAGAACACAGACTCCTAATACTGTGATTAGCCTCATGGCTCTGCTTTGTGCTGTTTCCACACTTAAATATATCTTTTTGTTTCTTGGTGACAGGAACTGTCAGTGGAGGTCTGACTAGAGCTCGATAAAGTTTGATCATTATCTTCTCTGATTTACATTCTACTGTATTGGCTATATAGTTCATCATTCCATTGGCCTTTTTGATTGCTGGGCTGCATTGGTTGGATATTTTTAGCATTGAGTCTACGAAGACTCCTAAATCTCTTTCAAATTCATCATTAGCTATTTTAACACCATTCGTGAAGTATGTATGTTATCTATACATTTGTTTGCATTAAAGCTCATCTGTTATTGTTCTGTCCACTTATTTTGTCTAACTTATTCTCACATAGGAAAAGAATGTCAAAGAAAAAGGATAGGAAATAACTTGCACTTATCTAGTGCCTTTCATGACCTCAGGCCATCCCAAATTTGCAGCAAATTAAGTACTTTGAAATGTAGTCATTGTTGTAATTTAGGGGAACATGGCAGCCATTACATACACAGCAATGTCTCACAAACAGCAATGAGATAAATGACCAGACAATCCGTTTTTTTTTTAAATGATGTTGGTTGAGGGATAAATGTTAGCCAGGATACTAGAACTCTCCTGCTCTTCTCCAATAGTGCCATGAATATTTATGTCCTTGAGCGAGCTGAGAGGTCTTTAGTTTAACAGACAGCACCTCTGACAATGCAGCACTCCCTCAGTATTGGACTGAAGTGTCAGCCTAGATTATGTGCACAAGTCTCTTCAGTAGGGCTTGAACCCACAAACACCTGACTCAGAGGTGAGGGTGCAACCACTGGGCCAAAGCTGAACCCGAGGTATTGATAGAAAGATAGGACTATCCCATTCCCCTCTACATACAGACCAACCTAGAAAACTAGCAAAAGTTGACCAACAACTTCAAAAACTGACAGTAAACATATGCCCCCAAAAAGTAACAATTCAAGGATGCTCCTAATTATAAATCTTAAGATGTAAAATAATGCAGGAGTTTTGTAATTTAAGCTGTAGTTATAGTTAACATTCCTTCACTTGTATTGCAGGAAAAAAATTACGTACATGACACCTGAAAGGGAAACTCCAAATCTTGAAGGTACAAAATTAATGGAAGTATTTCTAGAGGAGCCCTTCCCCAGAAAAAAATATATTTTTCATTAAACGTGATGCATTCTAGTTAATTTTAAGCACTTTTAGACTTCACAAATAGATTTTTAATATAATCGGAAAAACAAACTGATAATTTGGATTTCCAACAGACTATCACTTCCCAAAAAGTTATCTCAAAGGTACTTTCCTCACATAGAACCCCATCCTAATTCACAGACACCAAGCCCATCAAACCCTCACCCTTCAACAGAGAAATTCTCCCTCTCAGTAACCACCCTACACTGAATCAGACATTCTTTTCCCTTGATTGTCATTTCAACCTATCACTATCTGCCCGCCCCCCCATATTCAAATTATACTCTTTACCTCACCACCCCCATTCAAGCTGCCACTTTTATCTCCATCCAACTTACTTCAAGTTGGTATTATACTTACAAACTTCTTTCAAGCTGGGACTATTCTACCACCACCCCAGTTAATACTAGTACAGTAATCTTCTTCCACCCCTATCCCCAAAGCATTGCTCCCAGCTTCTCCCCTCAGCGCCCACTCCTCCCCCCAAACACCACTCTCTGTTGCTGTTCCCTTCGCTCCCCTTTCATGGTGATCCATTTCCTTCTATCCTCAGCACAGCTCCTACCCGAGTCTTGCTGGTTAATGATTCCAGTCGCTGCAGACTCCAGGCATGAATTCCTGTTCTTGCAATTACAGCTCCCACGAAATGCTAACTGTTGGCACACATGCCTCTGCAATGTGAAACCAGCATATTCTCTGTTCTAAGAATAGATTGGTTTCACAGCAGGAGGGACTAAGATAGCCCTGCTTTTTAGTCAGTGTCCCCTGACACACAGATCATTTCTCTCAGTTCAAATGTGAAGGAGGTTGCAGTATTTTAAGCAGACCAGGAAAGGAGCAGGAATGTTCTTAGTTTTATTTATTGTACTCTACATTCTGCAGAAGTGCAGAGTCAGTCTCCACACATTGGTGACATCCAACTCTTCCTCTCCACCACTTCTCTCAATCCAATGGCCTCTGTGCTGTCAGATTTTTGTCCGACATCCAATTGTGGGAGGTTTGCATCTTCCTGCAACTCAACATCAGGAGGCTATCGGCTGATAACCTTTCAGCAAATGAGTCAGTCACGTTGAGTCCGTGTGTGGAATCCTGAAGGCTTCCAACTTGAAAAGTTATGCAATGACGGAATACAGCAGGCTATAAATGGAATTCATATTAAAAATGTATTTTACAAAATAATAATCCAAGTTACGTGCTATAAGCAGAACTAGTACAACAAATATGCCATGAAATAAAAAGATGTTGCAGTGAGGGCTGGGCTACAGGGGCATTATTTTCTGCAAGTCTTGCATTGGTGAGGGAACCATAAAGAACTCAATCACAATACCACAAATTGTGGTTGAGAGAAATCCATTACTGTTTATTATGTATGTAAACTTTATAATAGCGTAAGACTTGCCACCAGGGGCCGCACCTGTTGGAGACCCAAGGGTCGCCTGCACACAGGTATAAAAGGTTGTCTGCCATGCTGCTTCTTCACTCTGGAGTTTGATTAAAGAGACTAAGGTCACATCAGTTTGAGCTTACAGTATACAGTCTTGTGGAGTTATTCTGAACATCACAATTGGCGACGAGTAACAGATCATGAACTTTCACGCGGTTATGGCTGCCGTTGGTATTCTTGAGAGATTTGTTGAGGGTGATGATTGGGAAGCCTTCATCGAGCGTCTTGATCAGTACTTCGGGGCCAACGAGCTGGATACGGACAGTAACGCGGTCAAGCGCAAGGCGATTCTCCTCACCGTTTGTGGATGCACGATGTATGGCCTCATCAAAAATCTGCCAGCACCGACGAAACCAACGGACAAGACATATGCAGAGTTGTGTACGCTGGCTCGGGAACACCTCAAGCCGAAGGAGAGCACCTTAACGGCCAGGTATCGCTTTTATACGCACCATCGCTCCGAGGGCCAGGACGTGGCGAGCTATGTCGCAGACCTAAGACGCCTTGCGGGACCGTGCGAATTTGCTGCACTTTTGGGGGAAATGTTGCAGGACTTTTTCGTGCTTGGAATCGGCCACGAGGTCATTCTTCGCAAATTGCTGTCTGCCGATGCTTGTGATGCATCTTCGTACAGGGTCGGTTGTGTGTTACAGCAAGCTAATGTGTCAGGCAAACTGCAACCCAGTTGCATTTGCATCCAGAAGTTTATCTAAGGCTGAAATAGCCGACAGTATGGTTGAGAAAGAAGCATTAACACACGTATACGGGATTAAGAAAATGCACCAATACCTATTTGGACTCCGGTTTGAGCTCGAAACCTACCACAAACCGCTCATTTCGCTGTTTTCAGAAATCATCATCATCTTGGTGAGGCCACACCTGGAGTATTGTGTACAGTTTTGGTCTCCTAACTTGAGGAAGGACATTCTTGCTATTGAGGGAGTGCAGTGAAAGTTCACCAGACTGATTCCCGGGATGGCAGGACTGACATATGAAGAAAGACTGGATCGACTAGGTTTATATTCACTGGAATTTAGAAGAATGAGAGGGGCCTCCATAGAAACATATAAAATTCTGACAGGATTGGACAGGTTAGATGCAGGAAGAATGTTCCCGATGTTGGGAAGTTCCAGAACCAGGGGTCACAGTCTAAGAATAAGGGGTAAGCCATTTACGACCGAGATGAGGAGAAACTTTTTCCCTCAGAGAATTGTGAATCTGTGGAATCCTCTACCACAGAAAGTTATTGAGGCCAGTTCGTTAGATATATTCAAAAGGGAGTTAGATGTGGCCCTTACGGCTAAAGGGATCAAGGTGTATGGAGAGAAAGCAGGAATGGGGTACTGAAGTTGCATGTTCAGCCATGAACTCATTGAATGGTGTTGCAGACTCGAAGGGCCGAATGACCTACTCCTGCACCTATTTTCTATGTTTCTATGTTTCTATCATAGGCAGTCCCTTGGAATCGAGGAAGACTTGCTTCCACTCCCAAAGTGAGTTCTTTGATGGCTGAACAGTCCGATACGAGAGCCACAGACCCTGTCACAGATAGGACAGACATTTGTCGAGGGAAGGGGTCGGTGGGGCTGGTTTGCCGCGTGCTCCTTCCGCTGCCTGCGCTTGGCCTCTTCACGTTCTTTGCGTTGAGACTCAAAGAGCTCAACACCCTCCCGGATGACTTTCTCCACCTCGGGCGGTCTGCGGCCAGGGTCTCCCAGGTGTCTGTCAGTGGTAATGTCGCACTTTACCAGGGAGGCTTTGAGGGTGTCCTTATAACGTTTCCGCTGTCCTCCTTTGGCTCATTTACCATTTGCTTAGGGAGTCTTGTATCTGACATGTGAACTATATGACCTGCCCAGCGAAGCTGATCGAGTGTGGTCAGTACTTCAATATTGGGAATGTTAGCCTGGTCGAGGACACTGATGTTGGTGCGCCTGTCCTCCCAGGGGATTTGCAGGATCTTGCGGAGACATCATTGGTGATATATCTCCAGCGACTTGAGGTGCTTTCCATACATCGTCCATGCCTCGGATCCATACAAGAGGGCAGGTATTACTACAGCCCTGTAGACCATGAGCTTGGTGGTAGATTTGAGGGCCTGGTCTTCAAACACTCTTTTCCTCAGACGGCCGAAGGCTGCACTGGCACACTGGAGGCGATGTTGAATCTCCGCATCAATGTCTGCCTTTGTTGATAAGAGGCTCCAGAGATATGGGAAATGGTCCACATTGTCGAGGGCCGCACCATGAATCTTGATGATTGGAAGGCAGTGCGGTGCGGTTAGGACAGGCTGGTGGAGGACCTTTGTCTTACGGATGTTAAGCGTAAGGCCCATGCTTTCATATGCCTCAGTGAATACATTGACTATAATCTGGAGTTCAGCCTCTGAATATGTGCAGACGCAGGCGTCGTCCGCATACTGCAGTTCAATGACAGAGGTTGGGGTGATCTTGTACCTAGCCTGGAGGCGGCGTAGGTTAAACAGCTTCCCACTGGTTCTGTAGTTTAATTCCACTCCAGCTTGTTGACTGTGAGGTGGAGCATGGCAGCGAGGAAGAATGAGAAGAGGGTTGGTACAATGACGCAGCCCTGTTTGACCCCGGTCTGGACGTGAATTGGGTCTGTAATGGATCCGTTGGTAAGGATCACGGCCTGCATATCATCGTGAAGCAGGCAAAGGATGTTGACAAACTTTTGGGGGCATCCGAAACGGAGGAGAACGCTCCATAGACCCTCACAGTTGACAGTGTCAAAGGCCTTTGTAAGATCGAAAAAGGCCATGTATAAGGGCTGGCGCTGCTCCCTGCATTTTTTCCTGCAGCTGTCGCACTGCAAAGATCATGTCTGTTGTGTCCCGTAGGGGACGAAATCCACATTGTGATTCCGGGAGGAGCTGCTCGGCCACAGGGAGAAATCGATTGAGGAGAACTCTAGTGACAACTTTCCCAGTGGCTGATAGCAGGGAGATTTCCATGTAGTTGCCGCAGGCGGACTTGTCCCCCTTTTTAAAAAATGGTCACAATCACTGCGTCTCTGAGATCTCCCGGCATGCTCTCCTCCCTCCAGATGAGAGAGATGAGGTCATGTATCCACGCCAACAGCGCCTCTCCGCCATACTTTAGTGCCTCAGCAGGGATTCCATCTGCACCCGTAGCCTTGTTATTCTTGAGCTGTTTTATGGCTTTGCCGACCTCGTGCAACATGGAGTTTCACTGAGTTGGTGGAGGGTCGCATGCTGCGGGATAGAGTCGAGAACACTCGAGTCAAAGGCAGAGTCTCGATTGAGGAGATCTTGGAAGTGCTCCTTCCATTGGGTCCTGACAGTCTCGGTGTCCTTGATGAGTGTTTCCCCATTCTTGGCCAGGAGTGGGGTGGGGCCTTGGGAGTTTGGACCGTAGGTGACCTTGACTGTAGTGAAGAATGCTCGCATATCGTGGCTGTCTGCCAGTTGTTGTATCTCCTGTGCTTTCTTCATCCACCACCTGTTCTTTAGGTCCCGGGTTTTTTGTTGGACCTGAGCCTTGAGCCGTCTGTAATGTTGTTTTGCTGCTCCCGAATTGGTAACAAGCTTGAGGTTCAGAAATGCTTTGCGCTTGCGATCTATTAGTTCTTCGATCTCCTGATCATTTTCATCAAACCAGTCCTGATGTTTTCTGGTTCAGTGACTAAGTGTTTCTTCACAGGCACTGGTTATAGAGGCCTGGAGGGCAGACCAAGCGCTGTGGGCATTCAGCATCTCAGCGTCATTAAGGCACGCCAGATTGGCTGTGGGACGCTGGCTGTATAGGACTCTCTTAGCTGGGTCTCTAAGTGCCCCGGCATTAACCTTTTTGCGGAACTGCTTCTGCTGTCCCCTCTGCTTTGACGCAATGTTAATGTTGATGATGGATCGGATTAGACGGTGGTCCGTCCAGCAGTCGTCAGCTCCTATCTTGGCGCGGGTGATGCGCACGTCCTTGCGATCCCTGGCTCGGACGATGACATAGTTCAGCAGGTGCCAGTGTTTGGAGCGAGGGTGTTGCCATGATGCCTTGTATTTGTCCCTCTGGCGGAACAGGGTGTTGGTGATGAGTTCATGTTCTAGGCATTTTGTCAGGAGTAGGGTACCGCTGGAGTTGGCTTTCCTTACCCCCTCTCTGCCAGTCACGCCTCCCCAGAGGGCTGTGTTTTTGCCGACCCTGGCATTAAAATCACCCAGGAGGATCAATTTGTCATTTGTGGGGACGCGGGACAAGGATGTCTCGAGGTTGGAATAAAAACCCTCTTTAGCTTCGTCCATTACATCGAGTGTAGGGGCATATGCACTGATGACTGTGGCTCATTGGTTCCGGGATAGAGTAAGGCGAAGGGTCATGAGGCATTTGTTAACCCCACAGGGGGAGTCTTTGAGGCGGTTGACCAGCTCATTCTTGATGGCAAAGCCGACTCCATGAAGGCAGCATTCTGCCTCTGGTTTCCCTTTGCAGAAGAAGGTATAACCTCCACCATGTTCCTTCAACTGGCCTTCCCCTGCCCGCCGGGTCTCGCTTAGGGCGGCGATGTCAATATCAAAACGTCTGAGTTCCCGGGCAACTATCGCAGTGCAGCGTTCCGGCCTGTTGCTGTTGGGATTGTCCATGAGGTTCCTGACGTTCCAGGTCCAGAACTTCATATTAGCGAAGTGAAAGATGCCTGTGCGTGAGTTCTTTTAACGTGGGGTGGCCGCTGCACACCGGCAACCACACGGGCTTAGCTGAACAAGGTCTTGGTCCAGTGGCAAGTGGGTCCAAGACAACTGGAGACCAGGCACAGCTCTATAAGCTTAATTGCCTACGACGAAATGTTGGCCGCAAGCTCGGGGCCAAGTAGCGCCATTGATGGTGGATGGCTCAAGGCTTGGTTGGGGGGCAGGCATTAGGAAGGTGACTTCCAAAGTTATTTTAAAAGTTAAAAGTCGATAAAAGGTTCCCAATTTGTTTAAAAAGTTTCTAAGAGTTGTTAAAAAGGAGTTGTCAAAAAGCAAAGGCATTAACACCAATGCTTCGTCCTGCATCCAAAGATGGGCACTAACATTATCTGCGTATGACTATGTAATCCACCACAGACCAGGCACTGAGAACTGTGCTGATGCCCTCAGTCGGCTACCATTTCCCACCACCGGGGTGGAAATGGCGCAACCTGCAGACTTGCTTCTTGTAATGGATGTTTTTGAGAGCCAGGGGTCACCCGTCACAGCTCGCCAGATCAGGACCTGGACTAGCCAGGGCACTGTGCTATCACTAGTAAAAAAAAACTGCATTCTTAATGGGAGCTGGTCAGCTGTTCCCGGGGAAATTCAAGATGAAATTAAGCCATTTTACCAACGCAAGGATGAAATGTCCATCCAATCGGATTGTCTCCTATGGGGGAATTGCGTGGTTTTGCCAAAAAAAGGTAGGGAAACGTTTATACGCGACCTGCACAGTACCCACCAAGGCATAGCCAGGTCGCACGTTTGGTGGCCCGGCATTGACTCGGAATTGGAGTCATGCGTATACCAATGTAACACTTGCTCACAATTGAGCAATGCACCAAGGGAGGCCCCACTGAGTCTGTGGTCATGGCCCTCCAAACCGTGGTCCAGGGTCTATGTAGATTTTGCTGGCCCCTTTCTAGGAAAGATGTTCCTAGTAGCAGTGGATTGAATGTGTAATGTCATGTACGTCCACTGCCACCATTGAAAGCCTCCGGGCCATGTTCGCCATCCATGGTTTGCCCGACGTTCTTGTTAGTGACAATGGACCATGTTTCACCAGCTCGGAATTGAACGAGTTCATAACCCGCAATGGCATCAAACAGGTCAGGTCTGCCCCGTTTTAAGCCCGCATCCAATGGTCAAGCGGAACAGGCAGTCCAAACTACCAAGCAGAGCTTGAAACGCGTGACGGACGGTTCCCTGCAGACCCGGTTATCTCGGGTTCTGCTCAGCTACCGGATGCGACCCCACTCGCTTACTGGTGTTCCCCCTGCAGAATTGTTAACGAAGAGAGCACTCAAAACCAGGCTCTCCTTAGTCCACCCGGATCTCAATGATCATGTAGAAACTCGGCGTCACCGGCATAACATGTACCACGATCGCGCGGTTGTATCACGTGACATTGAGGTTAATGACCCTGTATTTGTTCTTAACTACGGTCATGGTCCCAAATGGGTTGCTGGCACTGTGTTAGCCAAGGAGGGGGATAGAGTGTTTGTTGTCAAACTTCTGAATGGACAAACGTGCAGAAAGCATTTGGATCAGACCAAACTGCGATTCACTGACAACCAAGAACCGTTTGAAGAGGACATTACCATCATTGATCCACCCACACACACCCAACCAGCAATCGACCTCACTGTCAATCATGAGGATGAACCCACCATGCCCGACAGTCCGATCAGACCAGCCACGCTGCAGTGCAGCAATGATCCGACCAACTCACCCAGGCCAGGACTTCAACTCAGGCAATCAACCCGGGAACGAAGAGCCCTGGATCGCTTCAACTTGTAAATAACTTGTATCTAAGACTTGAGGGGGGGGGGGAGGGGGGGAGGGGGCATGGGAAGAGTGCTGTTATATATGTAAACTTTATAATAGTGTTAAGACTTGCCACCAGGGGGTGCATCCTTTGGAGACCCAAGGGTCACCTGCACACCTCGTGCAAGCAAGTATAAAAGGTTGTCTGCCACGCTGATTCTTCACTCTGGAGTTTGATTAAAGAGACTAAGGTCAGTCACATCAGTTTGAGCAGTCTTGTGGAGTTATTCTGAACATAACAATTACAATGCAGCATCTCCTCATATAAATCTTTAAGGATTTTTCTTTAAAATAAAAAATACACCATTCATGCCTTCTTTTGTGCCTGTTACAAGTCAGCGGAATATTAAATATTTTACAAGTTTTCACAATTTATTCATTTCACAGTACAGGGTATAACTAAAATATCAGGCAGCTGTTGCAAACACTGATTTACTTTGTTATCTTGCCCTTAGTGGTCCCCCTCCTGAAGGCGCTAACTCTGTGTTAGAGTGCAGTTCCATAGGTACCGATCGCGCTCTGGTAACTTGTCTAGCTGACCTATTTCAGCCTAAGTGTAGACAGTGAGTATTGACAACTATTCAAACATGGAGGGCATCAGAACTGAGCTCAATCATGTCTTCATTCACTTTCCAGCAGGGGTGGTGGACAGGGATCAGGAATACGAACACTGGGCAGCTTTTATCTCCCTCTCCCAGCAGGCTGAGACCAACTGTAGTGCCCATCCTGCCACCCCAGCTAAGATCAGCTAACTCGGATGCCAAGGTCTAAGTTGTTGCATTACCGTTCTCATATCTTGATTGAGACACAGAAGAGCACGGCGTTAATTAAATATAACTCTCCTATTTCACAATCCATTTCAGGGGTCGGGTCGGGCAAAATTAATCGACCATAATTGCCTCATATCAACGTCCGCTGACTTTCAGTGGTCTCCGTGCGATGGAAGCAGAACTATTTATTTATGTTATACGCTGAACATGACTGTTCTTTTCATCAATACAAGTGTCCAATACAGACAGCTAAATTTCAGGTGCTGAAACTAAGCCCTGCTTTTTGTGACCAACCCCCACCACTGGACAATTAAAGTGTCCTGAAGGACAATTTAAATATTCTTCCTCCCCAAAAAGATGAGTTTTATTTAGCTTGTATATTAGCACAAATACCAGAATTATGTCAATGCTGATTAGTACACTAATTATGAAATAAATTGTCACCTGCACATTGAAATACATTCAATAATTCATTTTCATCTAACAGTCTCCATTGTACTACACAAATCTGATACAAATTTCTATGAGCTGCGATAGAAATATACAACTAGGACGACAGCAGACG